>NC_056743.1:1624614736-1624674736 GCF_019279795.1 Protopterus annectens | reverse complement strand
TTTCCTTAGCGATTTTTCTCTCAAAGTTGGCCTTGGATGTTTTTATGAGAGAACGTAGTTTTCTGCTAGTGTTGATCAGAGATGTCTTCCCTTTATGGGATTTTGCTCTGTCGTGCAGTAGCTTCCTTCTTTTGTTATACAATTTGTTTATGGCTGAGGTCCACCAGACAGGATGCTTGCCTATGGTGGAGAGGGACTTGGATTTATTTGGGATTGCATGATCCATGCATTCTTGGAGATGTCCATAGAAAGCATTTGTGAAGGATTCAGCATTGTGGGATGTGGTATCCACTGGCCCAGTGGGCTTAAAGGATACCATCTCAGTCTTAAGAAGAGTGAAGTCTGCTTTTGAGAAGTTTTTCACTGTGGTCTTTTGGATGGGGGTGGAGGTGGGATATATATATCCAGGGTGATTAGTTTGTGGTCAGATCTCACTAGTGAGGGGTATACCTCCGGTGTGGAGCATTTTGTCCCCATGTTTGTGATGATCAGGTCTAGTATATTATCTCCCCTAGTGGGAGAGATGACTAGTTGTTCCAGTGCATTTGAATTTATGAATTCCAGGAACCTTTGGGCTAGGGTGTTAGGGCTAGAATAATGTACCCAATCTATGTTAGGGTAGTTGAAGTCTCCCAGTATGATGGTATTTTGTGATACATTCATATCCTCCAATGTCTTCAGGAAGGCTGAGTGGGTTTCCTGAGATTGGGAGGGTGGTCTGTAACATGCTACCAGTTGTATAGCAGTTTTGCCTATGGTTAGTTGCACCTGTATGGTCTCCGATGCTTCATGTGTTGCTACTAACCTGGAGGTGTGGGTGTCCTTGATGAATATGGACACTCTCCCTCCCTTTGTGGTTCGGCCTGGGTTTTGGGGCCGAAAAGCATGATACGAGGTATAGCCTGGTAGCACTGGGGTGCTCTCAGGAGCCTTGAACCAGGTTTCAGTTACTGCACAGACATCGATGTTCTCCATACTGAGGAGTGCATCGAGTGCCTGCATCTTGAGATTTAGACTTCTGGCGTTGAGCAGCATTACCCTTAGTTTTTTTCCATTTTTGTTATCTAAGGAGGTGGGTTTGCCTTTTGAGCCTTGCCTAAAAAAGGCACTATGGGGTTGGCAAGAGCCTTAGCCAATATCCGGAAGCCCAGTGGTGACAGGTGCAAGCCGTCCCTTGCGAAGCAGCGTGGCTTGTCCAACATGTCATCCCAGGCAGAGAGACATTGGATCCCCTTAGAATGACACCAGTACTTGAGCCAATTATTAAAGCTGATAATCTTGTCTTTGTATTGTGGCATCATTCTTGGTGAGGGCAAGATGCTGCTCAGGGTCAGTTCAGCAATGTTACAGCTGACAAATAGCCATAACATACAACTTAAAAATAAAGAAAAAAATTGCTCGAATATTCTGCCATGCGAACTTGCAGTGCTTCCACTTCACCCTCAGCACTGTACAAATGATGACTGTCTGAGGACACAACTTTTTGTGTGTGAAAAAATGAAATAATATGGTCAAATTGAGAAAACATTGCATAATACTAAAAATCCTCTGAAACATTTTCCATTAAAATGCAAAATATGAGCTCATATTCATTAATGAAAGAACACTTGTTATTCAATTTCAGCCTTGTGAGAATCAGCACATGCATAGTGAAGTACACCACCTAAGCAGGATGTCTTGTGAAGTGCAGTTAAAAATGTAATTATTCCTTACATTATAACTTTTGTCATTATTGAGCAGGTGTCAATGAGTACCAGGTATGACTTTTATTGATGATAATATGAATGCAGACATGTCTGTGCTTTATTTTGAATTATTTTAATAACACTTCAGATATATGTTTGCAGTATACATATTTCTTCTAGACATTACCTTCAATTATGAAACCTTCTTATACCTTATTTTTAAACCTATGTTAATATGATATTTACTATAGAACTTTAGGCTTTTCATTGCTACCTGGTCAACCTACTCAGCCAGCTGTTTGAGCCTACATTTCTATAGGTAATCATAAGTGTGACAGCACTATTGGCCTGAGTGGGTAATCCTAAGAATTGGAGGTTGGCATAATAGTTAAAATGTTTATGTCATACTGACAAGGTACATGATTTGAATCTCACCTTTAATCATTGTCTGGTTATTAGCTAGGAGAGTAACAGTCTGCAGACTGACTGTGTAGTATTAACCTCTGGAAAGAGATCATATGTTCACTCTACCTTAAGGACAATGTTGGCATAATGGTTAAGGTCTTAACCTCACAGGTACAAGATACAAGCTTTAATTCTGACCTCCAGTTATTGGCTAGACTTGTAATAGCCTGCAGACTAATAGCCTACTATTTTCCTATGAACCTATAACAATTGCTCACCAATTTCCTGCCAGATGTTAATCTTTTTCTATTTACTTCCATTTGTGTATGCCTGGAACTTATCCAGATATGATTCCCTAAGAAGGTAGACTATTATTAGAGTCTCTTAGTCTGACCAGCCTGGTGTGTGTCCTTGCCTTCACAGCTGCTGTCATTATTCAATGTGCCAGAAACAGAATGAAGAAGGTATGAGCAGGGCTATGGTTCACAGGTTTAGAACCACTCCATCTGGGGTGTGTCACCGCCTTAACCAAAATAAGATAACCATCAGGGGCAATGCAATAGGCACTGTTATGACTCGCAAGTTTAGTTTAATCAAAAATGCTTTGTCACATACATGTTTTAAAGGAATACATACACTTTTCATTTATATGGTGCCTAAAAACAGCATGCAATCATAATTTTTCTTTGTACTTTGCCTTAGCTACCACTTTGAAGTATTACATATGAATGTCATTTATTCCTGCAGTAGAGGGTATGGGGGTTGATTGCAAAAATTCATATTCCTATGTGTGTGATTACCAACTTTTAAATGTTGAGTGGTTTGATGTAACTTCTGCCAGATGATGTTAGATGGGCAGAGATTAGACTTCATGGTGGTGCAAACTATTACACATATGATTACATTTTTATCTTTTCCTAAACATATTCAGCTTTGAGCATATCTAAGGCAATCCATGCATTTCCACAGCATGCTGGTAACTGCTAAGATTTGCTGTGGACTCTTATGTCCACAGTGCATTCATATGAACCCGCGGCCAGGATCATTTGCAGCTGAAAATTATTTATGTGCGTAAGTGGCCTTACACTTTCTTGTATTGCAGTGATTCATATAGGTAAGTGTAAAAGGACTTAATTTGCATACAAACATATAAATGAACCTGAATTTATGTGAAATATTTTAACATCACTATATTAACTTGTGAGTACTTGACTATAGTGGACAATGACTCAGAAAACCACAGACTTCATAAAGTAAGAAAAAAAATCAAAATATTGAAATTTTTTCTCATCATCATCAACCCCCTTTTTCTCATTTTCTACATGGGGTCAGGGAGTTGTCTCATCTGTCGACAACTCTCTCAATTCAATGCCACTCTCTTACCTTCTTCAACACTTACAGTATGCCTGACTATCTCAGGTCTTCTATCACACAATTCTTCCACTTCTTTGCTGGACACCCATTTTTCCTCTTGCTCTGTCACAAATATTCCTCATCAGATTGTCATCTGCTTTTCTGCACATGTGCCTGAACCATACTAATTCTCTCTGACCTTTTCTGCAATTGTAGTTACTCTGGCTTATGCTCTGATGTCCTAATTTCTTTGTCTGTCCTACAGCATGCATCCTACCATCTGTCTTCAAGCATTTCATTTTCCATAAGGCTTTTTAATGCTTATTACTGTTATCAGGAATATAACAAGCCCATCTCATTTCATATTTACACCTACGTTGTCTCAAAATTTCCTAAACATATTTTTTGCCTTTTTTGTCCTTTCCTTAATATCATTATTAAAAGATATTTTTATATTTTGCTCAGTAACATACCTTTCTCTGAGGTTCATAGGTAGGTACTAGGCTATTGGCCCTAGGGCCTATATAAGCCTAGCCAAAAAGTACCCTGGCTTTCACCACCCAAGAAAATTATTTTTCTGTGCCTCTGTCGAGCAGAGCCATAGAAGTGATTCCTGGGGTGAATTGCCTATCTCCCATCCAATCATCAAGATTTTTCTTGAAGAGTGCTAATGAAGAGCTTTGTTTGATATAGACAGGTAGTTTGTTCCATAGTATGGGAAGTCTCTGGTACAGTACTCTATCCATCCAGCATGTTCTGTTTATTGTGGTGACAAGGTTTACGTCCATAGAGTGTGTAGCTCAAAGGGATTGGGATTTCTTTAAATGGAGCATGTCCAACAGCTCTGGGTTTGACATAGCTTTGTATGTTAGGCAGAGATCACCTCTGAGTAAGCGATCTGCAATGGAGTAAAGCTGGAGTTTTTTGAAACAGTCCATGTAGGGCATCTGTTTGAGGCTGGTAATCCTCTTTGTGAAGTATTTATGCTGCCTTTCCAGTTGTTGTAGATGTCTTGTGAGGTACATACCAAAACAGGCACTCTATTATATAATGGGTCTAATGAGTGATGAGTAGAGGGGAACAATGACCTCATTTTTCCTGGATGAGAAACCTTTTGTGTTGAGGTGTGCCATGTAGAAGGATTTCCTGACTACTGTGGCAATGTGATTATAAAAGGAGAGAATACTGTCCACCTGTGTCCCAAGGTCTTTTATCACACTTTTGGTGTTAAGTAGACTACCGCCTATGTGGTAGTTTATGGGTACAGAATTTTTACCAAAAGGGATGACAATACACTTTTTGGCATTGAGCTTGAGGCCATGGCTTTGACACCAGGCATCTGTCTCAGTGAGGCCCTTTTATAGGATGTCCACATCATTAGGAGCTTTGATTATGGCTCTTAGTTTGCAGTCATCTGTGAACTCTGTTAGCCAAAGACCTTCTGTGTTAGTCTGTACTTCAGAAAAGCAGATACCAAGCAGGAGAGGACCCAGGACTGAACCCTGTGGTACTCCACTTGTCACTGGTCTGAAGTCAGATTTGGAGTCTGCTAGTTTCACAGTGTGGGTTCTGTCAATGAGCCATTTGGCAACCTATCTTGTGACACAGGGAGTTATACGTAGTTTAGTGAGTTTATCTATAATTTCAGAGTGAGGGATGGTGTCACAAGCCTTGGCAAGATCTAGATAGACTGTGTGAACCACCTTACCCTCATCTACGGCTTTGGTGACCGCTTCAAAGAAGTCTATCAGGTTTAGGAGACATAATCTGCCTTTTACAAACCTGAACTGGGTTGGGTACAGAGTCTGGAGATAACCAATGTCATTGTTTATAAGTTCCATGATGATACTTTCCACAGCACTGCAGACCAGGCTCGTCAGGCTAATGGGGCAGTAGTTCCGAGGGTCCGTGATGGTTCCCACTTTGTGGAGTGGGATAACTGGTGCTGTGTGCCATTCAGTGGGCACAAAACCTGAGGTGAGTTCATTCTGTAGTTTGTGTAGAATGCAGCCTGGGATGTTGTCAGGTACCATGGATGCTGTGTTCTTGGCTTTGGAGAGTGTGGTTTTTACCTCTACAGCCATGATTGCAGGAACCTTGCATTCTTCCGGTATAGAGATGGGCTCTTTAGGGGGTGAGAGGGGGTAAAGTTGGCACTTAACCTATCTGCCAGGATGTTGGCAATATCAGTTGTTTCTGTATATTTAGTGCCATTGTGCTGTAATTCAGAGCAGATCTGAGTGTTGTCATTGAGATTTTTGACATAGCTATAGAATGCTTTGGGGCTGTCTTTAGAATCAGTGGCAGTTTTGTTTTTGTAACTAGCTTTGGAGGATTTTATGAGGAATCTCAGCTTCTTACTGAGGCTGACCAGGGAGTTCCTCCAATCATGGGATTATACTCTTTTTTGCAACAGTTTCTTTCTTCTGTTCTAGAGTTTGTTTCTGGTGGGGGACCACCAGATTGGCTTCCTTTTTTTGGAGGATAGCATCTTGGTTCTGTTAGAGATTGCATGATCCATGCACTCGTGTAAGTGTTTATAAAGTGCATTTGTGTAGGATTCAGCAGCCGTACCTCTATTGTCTGGCTGCATGGGTGTCATGACATTTGCCACTTCTGTCTTAAGAAGCATGAAGTTGGCTTTGGAGAATTTTTTTATGGTGCTTTCCCATAATGGGGGGTGGGAGTGGGATGTGGATGTCTAGGGTGATTAGCTTGTGGTCGGATCTGACCAACGAGGAATTGACCTCTGGTGTGGAACACCAATTGCCCATGTTGGTAATGACCAGGTCTAGGATAATGCTGCCCCTGGTGGAGGTGTGGATACGTTTTTCCAAGGCATTGGGAATTTATGAATTCCAGAAAACGTTGAGCAAAAGAGTTGGTACATGAGTAGTTTTCCCAGTTAATGGTGGGGTAGTTGAAATCGCTCATTATTAGGATGTTAGGTTGTACCCTAATATTTTCCAGTGTATCAAGAAATGAGAAGTGGGAATCCTGGGACATGGTGGGGGATCTGTAGCAAGCTACAATTTGGATTGTGGCCTTGCCCAGAGTTAGTTGCACTTGGATAATCTTGGATGTATTATGCTGAGCAACTAATCTGAAGGTGTGGATATCCTTAATGAATATGGGCACACCTCCGCCTTTAGTGTTTTAGTCCAGGTTAGGTGGCCAAAAGGTGTAGTATGAGTTATAGCCTGGTAATGCAGGGGTGCTCTCTGGAGCCTTAAACCAGGTCTCTGTCTCTGCACAGATGTCGATGTTCTCCATTTTAAGGAGTGCCTCGAGTGAGTGCATTTTGAGGTTTAGACTTCTAGCATTGAATAGCACTACCCTAAGATTTTGCTTGCTTGTACCTGTTATGGTGGTGAATTTATCATTTGAACCTTGCCTAAAAAAGGCACTATAGGGGTGGCAAGAGCCTTAGCCAGTATCCGGAATCCCAAGGATGACAGGTGCAGGCCATCTCTGGCAAAGCATCGTGGTCTGTCAATCATGTCATCTCAGGCAGACAGATACTGGATCCCCTTAGAATGACACCAGAAGGTTAGCCAATTGTTGAAATCAATCATTTTGTCCTTGTACTGTGGTATCATTCTGGGTGACGGCAGGATGTTTCTCAGGGCAAGGGTCATACCTGGCTGGGCTACAAGATCGGAGAGCTCCTCTATGTCTCTTTTCATGTAGTCCAGGGAGATACGTCTCAGGTTATTTACACCAACATGGACAATGACTGAATCATATTTGTACTTGTTGTGGAGTGACCTGAGTATGTGCGTTATGTGGTGGATTCTGGCACCCGACAGGCAGCGGACAGTAACTTTCTCCTTGTTTAGCCTGGTGAGTGGAACATCAGTGTGGCTGACTATAGAGTCACCTATGACAAGACTGTTGGGTACGCTGTTATGCCTTATGGGTTGTGGTTGAGGGGCACACTGAGTTTGTGGGCTATGTGTCACTTAGGTTGTGTTGGGGGGTGGAGGTTGTTTGCATTTCTGCTTTGGAGGTCCCTGTTGCTTTGGCAGATTTTTATTGAGAGCCTCCATGAATGTAGGTGTGTGTTTTGTGTTTCTATGTGTGTGTTTTGGTGGTGTAGGTTTTGAGGGACTATGTGATGAGTGTGGTGTGGTGCAAGTATTTACCTTCTCTTTTGACTGTCTAGTCCAGTCTTGGGTGAAGAGAGCTTTGCTTCCAATTTTGGCTATATAAGTGCATCTCTCACAGATTGTAGTGTTGGGTGGTAGGAGGAGAGGGTTGTCTGTGTACATGAGGCAATTGCTGCATTGCCCCAAGATACCCAGATTCATCAGTTAGGCAGGAGAAAACATCGGGAGCTGACCCTTAGACATGCCTGGATAGGTGCTTATTTATTAAGTACTAAAAATTGTTTTCCTCTAGACAAGTGAGGAAAGTTGAGTGCTGTAGTAATTTGTAGCTTATTTAGTGCTTACAACGAGTTCTGAACAAGTGCTGAGCTCAAAGAAACAGATTTGATTGCTAAAACTAAAACTAAAAAAAAAGGCTAGATCTAAGGGAAAATTCGAAGAGCAGACTTTATGGCACTGGGAATAATTTAACCCTAGCTAAGCGGCAATGCATAAAGTGTTTTTTGTTTTTTTGGGTTTTTTTTTTAGATAAGCTACCTAGTGCTTACCACTCCTACTGGTAAGCTAGTTATACACCTTTTCAATATCTCTACTCCACCAGGGAGCCAGGCCGTTAATTGTCTTAGTCCATGCTATGTGCAAATAATCATCTAAAATTTGCTTCATAAAATCATAAAATATTTTTCATGCTAAATCAACAGTTACTTAGCTCAGTAATTGCTCTCAAATCCAGGCCTTTAATTCAAATTTGTGTGATCATAACTGGTTCTATAATTCGCCTTTCTTCCCTGCCTAAATACTTTAGATATTGAAGGTAAGTTACATACAAAATTCCATTTCAAACTCATATGATCAGACCCACTTAATTCACATTCTGCAACACAACCATAGTTACTACACACACGCTATACCCATACTACATGGAATATATTACCAATAAAGGGTGGTTCCCTTGCCTGTTGAGTATAACCATGGTCCAAACTTACATTAACTAAATTAATTATATTCCTAGAATGAGGTTGACATAACCATTTAACATTAGGACAATTAAAATCACCAGTAATTATATAAAATACATTCAGAAAATAAAGAGAAAAAAAAATAGCAATGTTGATTTGGTAACCTATAAAACAAACAAACAAGCAAACAGACATTAGCATTCACTCAAGCATTACCAATATTCACTGCAATAATTTCAAAAGACGCACATTTACATATACTTATGGTATGAAATATATCATTATCATATATTGAGACACCTCCCCCTCTTTTTCACCCATAATCCATAGTGGGCCACACTTGTCAGAAAAACAGGCTTCAGTCACAAGTATAACAAAAAATATCTACCTTTGTTCTAGGATCTAAACAAGATATTTTATTATTTAAGCTTCTGGCATTACACACCAAAAAATAAAAATAAGATAATCTGCTTTCAGCAAATCATTTATTCTCTTAATAGACTGTCTAAAAAATCAAAAATGTCAAGACAAGTAAAGATTTCACAATATCCTGTTACCCCATAACTTGGTTGTAATTTATGTCTCCCATAATATGAGGTAATGCTAATCATTTCTTCCCATAATTTGATACATCTCCCTGATGCAACAAAACAACCCCTCTGAATAATATTTGTAAACTCCCTGGCAACTTTTGTAAGCATATGATTACATTTTAACACTGTATAACATCACAAAAGAAAAGATTAAATCATTACCTGACTGAACATAATCATTAAACAAGTAAGGCTTTATCTTCCAAACATTGTTAACCCCTACCACTGCAATCAAGTAATCATACATTTCTTACTTTATAAAAAAAGTTTAGACAATGAATTCCAATCATGCCTAATAATACAACCAGGTAAGTAAGAAACAGTGATATGATCTTTGTTCTTGTTTGGTAATATATTTTATACCATTATTGAAGGAATCACCAATTACTAACAGTTGCCCATTATTCAATCCAATTTTTCTCTACCACAATCTCCTCTACAAGACGTATTACATCTGTCCTTCCAAAAGCTCTTTTTATTTTTTCACAACTTCAAACCCATCTAATTCCTCAGCCTAATTATAAATAAAGAAACTCTAAACCTCTTTTTAAACTGTTTCCTTTGCATATCTTATTCAAACCCATCTAATTCCTCAGCCTAATTATAAATAAAGTAACTCTAAACCTCTTTTTAAACTGTTTCCTTTGAATATCTTATCAAAACAACTATTCTTTTCGTAGTATCCAGCTGTACAACTTTTTTCTATTATTATTATTATTATTATTATTATTATTATTATTATTATTATTTATTTATTTATTTTTCTTTCTTACTGGACCAACTACCAATTTCCATCCTTACTACTCTGCCATTACCATTCACATTCAATATACTATACTCTCACTTAATACTTGCGGTACATTTCCAAGGCCACTATATTCTGATATAATATACTCAGTGGATAGTTCTGTTTAAAACTCCTTTGTTTAACTATCCTCAAGTCAGCAAATGCATAACTTGTAGACTTTCTAATTCCACTTGAATCTCATACTCCTTTACATCATTATTATCAGAATTACGTAAAACTATCCCAACAGAACTTACATATTATTCAGAAATTCTGTTATCGATCTTCCAACCAGCTGTCTCAGTATCATGCATAAGAAACTGACTAAATTTAAACAAAAATCCCTTGTTCAGCAAATCCATGAGGCGCTACTTATCCATTCCTTTCATTATTCAGTGTTAATAAAAATTATATAATACTAACACCACACACTCCTACATTCCCAGTATGCCTAACAAGAATGCGTGGGTCTACTTTAGATAAACGAAAACTCAATCTCTCAAATGCTCATATGAGCGAATAATCATAACATCGGAAGTGGTATTTTGGGATTGCAGTACAGTGAAAAATGGGTTATTTGCCCTTTCCTCGCTGTAGTGCCACCTCGGAGTATGAATATATATTTAGCGGTGGGTGTGAGGGGCGCAGCCCCCCACAATACAAATTTCGATGTTATGATTATTCGCTCATATGAGCATTTGAGAAATTGTGCTTTTATTTATCTGACATAGACCAGAATGTGTCCACTCAGCTCACATCTTTAGTAAAGCCCAATTTCCTCTGATTGGTTGCACACAACACACCCACACAGCTTCACAAAGAAAGTAACCCCCCCCCCCCACACAGCTTCACAAAGACAGTAAAACAATAAAAAAAAACTTTAATTAATTCCCCCTAGCACTTACAAGGACTTAAGAGGAAAGCTACACACACAAGTCCTCCAGTCCATCAAACAACTTTGCATGACCAAGAGATGACCTTCAGTAATCTCCCAGCACATAGCCACAAATAAAGTAAAACAATAAAAACAAACATTAACTAATTCCCCGTAGCACTTACAAGGACATGAGAGGAAAGTTACACACACAAGTCTCCCAGTCTTTAAAACAACTTGACATGGGCAATGACCTTCGGTAATCTCCCAACACATAGCCACAAAGACAGTGAAACAATAAAAACAAACCTTAACTTATACCCCCTAGCACTTACAAGGACCCGAGAGGAAAGTTACACACACAAGTGCCCCAGTGCTTCAAACAACTTCACATGAGCAAGAGACAGCCTTCACTAATCTCCCAACACATAACCACAAAGACAGTAAACCAATAAAAACAAACTTTAACTAATTCCCCCTAGCACTTACAAGGACCCGAGAGGAAAGTTACAAACCCAAGTCTCCCAGTCCTTAAAACAACTTGACATGAGCGAGAGATGAACTTCAATAATCCCCAACACATAGCCACAAAGACAGTAAAATAATAAAAACAAACTTTAACTAATTCCCCCTAGCACTTACAAGGACTTAAGAGGAAAGCTACACACACAAGTCCCCCAGTCCATCAAACAACTTTGCATGACCAAGAGATGACCTTCAGTAATCTCCCAGCACATAGCCACAAATAAAGTAAAACAATAAAAACAAACTTTAACTAATTCCCCGTAGCACTTACAAGGACATGAGAGGAAAGTTACACACACACAAGTCTCCCAGTCTTTAAAACAACTTGAAATGAGCAATGACCTTCGGTAATCTCCCAACACATAGCCACAAAGACAGTGAAACAATAAAAACAAACCTTAACTAATACCCCCTAGCACTTATAAGGACCCGAGAGGAAAGTTACACACGCAAGTGCCCCAGTGCTTCAAACAACTTCACATGTGCAAGAGACAGCCTTCACTAATCTCCCAACACATAACCACAAAGACAGTAAACCAATAAAAACAAACTTTAACTAATTCCCCGTAGCACTTACAAGGACATGAGAGGAAAGTTACACACACACAAGTCTCCCAGTCTTTAAAACAACTTGACATGAGCAATGACCTTTGGTAATCTCCCAACACATAGCCACAAAGACAGTGAAACAATAAAAACAAACCTTAACTAATACCCCCTAGCACTTATAAGGACCCGAGAGGAAAGTTACACACGCAAGTGCCCCAGTGCTTCAAACAACTTCACATGTGCAAGAGACAGCCTTCACTAATCTCCCAACACATAACCACAAAGACAGTAAACCAATAAAAACAAACTTTAACTAATTCCCCCTAGCACTTACAAGGACCCGAGAGGAAAGTTACAAACCCAAGTCCCCCAGTCCTTAAAACAACTTGACATGAGCGAGAGATGAACTTCAGTAATCCCCAACACATAGCCACAAAGACAGTAAAATAATAAAAACAAACTTTAACTAATTCCCCATAGCACTTACAAGGACATGAGAGGAAAGTTACACACACAAGTCTCCCAGTCTTTAAAACAACTTGACATGAGCAATGACCTTCAGTAATCTCCCAACACATAGCCACAAAGACAGTGAAACAATAAAAACAAACCTTAACTAATCCCCCCTAGCATTTACAAGGACTCAAGAGGAAAGTTACACACAAAAGTCCCCTAGTCCTTAAAACAACTTGACATCAGTGAGAGATGACCTTCAGTAATCTCCCAACACATAGCCAGCCTTTCTGCTTGGGTAGAGTATTTTTAGTAAAGTCCGGCTTCCTCTGATTGTTTAACAAAACACACTCACATACCCCCACAGGGACAGGAAAACAATAAAACTAAACAATCTTCAACTAATTTCTTAAGCCTTTGCAAGGGCTCAAGAGGAAAGTTGCACACACAAGTGTCCCCAGCCCTTAAAAAGACTTGAGAGGAGCAAGAAACAGCCATCAGTAACTGCCCAACACAAGGCATTCCTATAACTTAGTTTATATAGGAGGATTGAAACAAAAGACTTCACAAACACATTAGAAATATTTGGAGTAAGCCTAAATCTAGCCCGTTTGCAGTTCATTTTAGAGAAGTTGGTTCACAGGAAATTAACTGTATTAACATTACATGTTTATCTGTTATTATATTATGTCAGTCTGGTCAAAATATAAAGAATATTAATGTGTTAATATACTTTTAAGACAGGAAGTAGGCACAGGTAATTATGAAATGTGATACTTTGAAACCAAATGGTATTAATAATTGACTTTAATGGGAATGTATTGTTTTAGGAAACATCACAAAGTGTTATAAGCTGTTTCTGTGGTTTTAGGCTATAAAATGTTTAATTGCTAGTGTTTGTGAACTGAATTTGTTAATTGGTTTTATTATGTCTGGTCATGATTTTATTTTTTGCTAAGCCCTTTGAAGGTCAGTTATGACCAAGGCACTAAGTGTTATTAAACAAAAATTGTATCTGCTGATTGCTATTATTGTTATAGTGTATGCATTATTTCCAAAGTTATTTTTGAATCTCTTGTTCCTTTAACAACAACAAGTTGCGCATATTTATTTTTACAAAACAATGCATTCATTATAAATTACAAAGCAACATAAAAATAAAATTTTTAGAAACCCATGAACTGGTTAGCATATCTGAGGACTTATTTCACCTTATGTATGCTCCAGGCCTTTTCAAAACATTTGTCATTACAAAAATAAAAGGGTTGCTAGTGAGACAAAGGTCTATCAATTATCTTAGCAAATGAAGCAACCTACCACTCAAATAAAAAAGAAATCACCCGCAGGTTATCTTAATGCTGAATTGAAGTACTCAGGGATACACACATCAAGAATAACAAAAAATAAACAATTATTCCTCTGGACTCCTTTCACCTTCTTAAGATATGAAAGTGCATGCTATCTGTAATACAATATTTCAGCTTTAAAACATATTGTTGTAAAATGCTACCCAAAACACTCCACAATTTCTGTAGGGGTGACCAACATGTTATACTACGGGTTTACCAAGAGGCTTTTCTCAAATGTTATGTATTTTGTGATGAAACAGAAAAAGAAGAGAACGACACATATTTAGAAGTGTTAATTCCTTAAATTGCTTTTGAAATTGTATTACAATTCAACTGTGCTTTTCTCCCCGGCCCTCTGCTAAAAATGGGCTAGATTAGGCCCATATAGACAGTCCCCGTAAACAAGTAGAAATAAATAAATAAATAAAACTTATTACTGAAGGAATCAGAAGGAAATTCTTTCTGTACTCTATTCTCCAAAATCCCTAGTAGATTGATTTGCATTCGTGCTAAAGGGTTAACATTTAAATGCGCATATTCATCCAAGTTATTTAAACATCAAAGCATATTCATATATAACTTGTTTTATCACAACCATATCCAACCTGCTTGTTACTTCATCAGTGCCATCCATTTTTCCTTGTTAAGTTTTATTGTATTCTATATTTCTTATTCCATTTTTCCTTATTAAGTTATATTGCATTCTATATTTCTCACATTTAACAACATACTGTCCTATGTCTTTTTAACTACATTGTAAAATACAACTAATGATTTATTAATCCATACTCAAGACCGGTATAAACATCAAACTCAGTTTTAACACTGTGCGACACTCATTAGAAATTCAAAAATCCACAGGGATAATAATTTATTCTCCAAACTCATTAATCGTTCCATGATTTAAAACTTCAAGTTGTACAAGATTGACTCTGCTGTTTTTTGTGAAAATATGTCTTTAAGATCATAGGGTCATAGGAGGTTATTAGGCTATCAACCTGGAGGTCATTTAAAGCCTAGCTGTTTCATCCCAAAGTAATTCCACAGATACTCTAGTGAATACCCAGGACTGTATTTAGTAATAAATACCCATGTTCAGGAGGGTTGTGGCCACTATCCCTGGTGAGAATTTATGGTGCACCATCCACTTGTCCAGGTTCCTTTTGAGCAGTGTCACAGAGGTGTTCTGCTTCACATGAATTGGCAATCTATTCTAAAGACATGGCAGTCACTGGGAGACAAGTCTGTCCCTCCAGAGTGTCCTATTCAAGTTACAGGCCATATTTAGGTCCCTGAAATGGGTAGCTCTAGTCCCGTTTCATTTACAGATGTGTAGCAAATTCATTAGGTTTGGGTCGGAGATTACTCTGTAAGCCAGGCATACGTCTTCCCTAAGAAGACTGTACGATACTGAGTACAGTGGCAGGGGCTTTAGTAAGTCTGTGTAAGGTACGTGGGCTTTAGTAAGTCTGTGTTAGGTACGTGCTGGAGTCTTTTGATCTTCTTAGTTAGAAACCTCTGAGGTCTCTCCAGTTGCTGCAGGTGCTTTGTATGATACATGCCAAAAGGGGTGTTATACTCACTTATGGGCCTGATTAGTGACAAGTATAGAGAGGTTATAACACCATATGCTCTACAGGCAATGCCTTTGCTAATCAAGTGTGCTAGGCAGAAAGCCTTCCTTACTACAGTAGACACATGGTAGTCAAAGTTAAGGTCGCAGTCTACTTGAGAGTCCAGTTCTCTTACCACTTTGTGGGTACATAGGGTATTGTTCTTAATTTGATAGTGTGAAGAGACATAGTTTTTTCTAAAAGGAATGATGATGCATTTCTTTGCATTCATGGGACTGTGACTATGTCACCAGTTGTCGGTCTGCATAAGACCCTCTTGAAGTATACTGACATAATTTGGGGATTCATTAATTACACTCAGTTTGCAGTCATCCTTCAAACTTGATCATCCACAGCCTCTTAGTTTTGGCCTGAACTTCTGAGAAGTATATACCAAACACGGCCCAGCACTGACCCTTGTGGCACACCATTGGTGACAGGTCTAGTGGTTGATGTGAAGTTACCCATTTTGATAGTGTGTGATTGCATTGTGAGAGAGTTGGCAGCCCATCTTACAAAAAAGGGGTTTACATTCAGTTTGTTAAGTTTATTGGTAATGCCTGAGCGTGGGATTGTGTCCAAGACTTTTGCCAAGTTGAGGTATGTTGTGTACACAGATTTGCCCTTATCATTGGCCCTAGTCACATTTACAAAGAAATCCACCAGGTTTAACAGGAAGGATCTGCCCCATGGCAAAGCCAAATTGGGTCAGATCCAGGGTTTGGAGGTCGTCTATGTCTTTATTTATGAGATCCATGATAATACATTCCATAGCTTTACAGATGAGGCTGGTCAGACTTATGGGTCTATAATTCCATGCGTCTGTTGCTAAGCCACCTTTGTGGAGGGGAATAACTGATGCTGTTCTCCATTCCACAGGAGCAAAGTCAGTGGATAGGCTGTGATTGAATAGGGTTCTTAATGGTGATGCTAGTTCATGTTTTAGTTTGTTTACAAGACAGCCTGGGATGTCGTCTGGTCCATTGAGATAGACAAGGCTTTAATGACCTGCTCTTCAGATATGTAGGGTGTGGGGGGGGGGTTGTGGGCAAGGTTTGTGATAAGTTTGGAGGGGATAAGGCAGTGAAAGTTTCACTAAATCTGTCTGCTAGCAGGTTTGCTATCTCTATGGGATCAGTGTGTGTGATACCTTTAGTCATTAGTTTGGCACATGCTTTGGTCCTGCCTTTTAGGCTACATATGTAGCAGTAAAAGGCCTTGTGATTATCCTTGGCTGCTATTGCTAAGTTTTTCTCAAAGTTAACCTTAGAGGATTTGACATGTTATCTTATTTGCCTACTGAGGCTGAGGAGGGTGCTTTTCTATTGTTGGGCCTTGCCTTATTTTTCTTAGACAGCAACTTTTTGAGTTTGCTGTAAAGTTTGTTGATGCTGGATGTCCACCAGGGTGGCTTTTTTAACTTGGGGCTCTGGCTTTGATTCTTTCTGGAATGGCTGAGTCTATACACTTATACAAGTGATTGCACAAGGCTGGAGTGTAAGCTTTGGTGTAGTTACCACTTCCAGCTGGAGGTGGGGCTTGGAATGCATGTATACCTTCTCTCAGGAGAGTATGATTTGCTTTGCTGAAGTTTTTTCATCTGGCTTCACCCTGTGTGAGTTCTGAGTTAGTGCCAGTTTGAAGGTGACTGATTTGTGGTCAGATTTAACCAATGAAGGTCTGAAAGTTGCAGTGGTGCATCTGTTTATCATATTAGTGAGGACCAGAACAAGTACGTTTGTTCCTCTTGTTGGGGTTAGAACAATTTGTTCCATGGCATTTGAGTTAACAAAGTCAAGAAACGTTTGTGCTAGTGAGTAAGGGCTAGAGTAGGTTTCCCCTGGTTGGATAATTGAAATCTCCCATGACCAGAATATTTGGTAATATTTGGATTGATTTCAGTTTGGTCAGGTAGGCATCAAGCGCATCATTATCCATCGAGAGGGATTTATAACTAGCTATGACTTGAACAGGGGTGTTACCACATCTGAACTTGGAATAACTCCATGGAGTTGTTGAGTCTAACTAGTTGAAAGGTGAATTTATCTCTAATATAGACAGAGACACTGCCTCCTTTGGTTCTCACATGTTTGTTTTGCAGTCTGAAGGTGTGGAAGGCATTGTAGCCTTGCAAGGCCAAGATACTCTGTGAGGCCTTGAACCCGGTTTCTGTGATTGTAAAAACATCTACATCATCCAGTGATAGAAGTGCTTCCATGGTGTGCAGTTTTTGGTTTGAGCTTCTAGCATTTAGCAGCATAACCCTTATTTTGTTATGGTTGGCAATTTTCACACCTGCAATTTTGTTTTTGAGACCTTGCAAAAAAAAGGCACAATGGGGGAGGCAAGAGCCTTTGCCAGCAGCCGAAAGCCTAGTGGTGCCAATTGCAAACCATCTCTGACAAAGCAGCAAGTTTGTCAATGATGTCATCCCAGGCTGACACAAACTGGATCTCTTTTGAATGACACCAAAAACTAAGCCAATTATTGAAATTAATCATTTTTTGTTTATACTGTGGCATCTTTCTAGGTGAGGGTAATATGCTGCTCAAGGCTAGTGATATACCTGCCTGGGACACTTACTCATAGGTTCATAGGTTCATAGGTTTATACTAGGCTATCTGCCCTAAGGCATTTATAAGCCTAGCCCAAATTTTTGTGGCTTACGCCACCCCTTATATGAAAAAATACTGTGCCCATTAGTTTGTTGTGCCTCTGTCCAGCAGTGACACAGAGATGATTCAGGGGTAAACCTCGATCTCCCATCCACAGGTCTAGATTTCTCTTGAACAGAGTCAGCGAGGTGCTCTGCCTCACATGGACTGGGATTTTATTCCACAGCATAGGGAGTCTCTGAGTGATAAATCTATCCCTCCAGCACGTCCTATTTATATCCGTGCTAAGGTTTAAGTCGCTTGCTCTAGTGGTTTTGGTGGATTTGGATTTTTTGAGGTGGAGCATGTCCATTATTTCCGGGTTGGACATGGCCTTGTATGTCAGGCACATGTCACCTCTGAGCAGATGGTATGCGACTGAATAGAGCTGGAGTTTCTTCAATCTGGCAGCATATGACAGATTTTGGAGTCCCTTTATCCTTTTGGTGAGGAACTTTTGGGGTCTCTCCAATTGCTGCAGATGTCGGGTGAGATACATCCCGAATGGGGCATTGTATTCGATCATTGGTCTGATAAGTGAAGAGTACAGGGGAACAATGACCTCACTAGATCTGGATGTGAATCCCTTCATGATCAGGTGGGCAATGTAGAAGGTCTTTCTAACCACTTTAGCAACGTGAGTGTCAAAAGAAAGGCCACTGTCAACCTGGGTCCCCAGGTCCCTGATAACCTCTTCTGTGCTTAGTGGATTGCCACCTATATGGTAGCTTGGGGTTACCTTGTTTTTCCCGAAGGGTATGACTATACATTTTTGGCGTTTAACTTCAGGCCATGGCTCTGGCACCAGCTATCTGTTTCTGTGAGTCCCTTCTGAAGGATATCCGTGTCCGATGCATTTTCCACTATGGCGCCCAGTTTGCAGTCGTCTGCAAACTTTGTCAGCCAAAGTCCTCCCATGTTGGCCTGTACTTCTGAGAAGTAGATGCCAAACAATAGGGGGCCAAGGACCGAGCCCTGTGGGACACCACTTGTGAGCGGCTTGGAGTCTGACATAGCGCCAGCAACTCTAACCCTGTGGGTTCTGTCCTTAAGCCAGTTTGCAACCCATCTTGTGACATATGGGTTTACATTTAAGCTGGTAAGTTTTTCTACAATACCTGAGTGGGGTATTGTGTCGAAAGCCTTTGCAAGGTCAAGGTAGGCTGTATGGACTGCCTTTCCCTCATCAATGGCCTTGGTGACTGTTTCGAAGAAGTCGACCAAGTTCAAAAGGCATGATCTTCCCTTGACAAAGCCAAACTGAGTCGGGTCCAATGTCTGCAAGTCCCCTATATCTTTGTTTATGAGCTCCATTATGATCCTCTCCATAGCTTTGCAGACTAGACTTGTTAAGCTGAGCTCAGTCATGCCTCTCTTCATATAGTCTAGTGAGGTATGTCTCAGGTCATTCACTTTAACATGAGTCATAATGGTACTTGTTGCCGAGAGATCTGAGTCCATGCATGATCTGATGAATCCTGGCACTAGACAGGCTGCTGACCATGACTTTCTCCTTACCTAACCTGGTGAATGGGACATCTTTGTGTCTCACTATGGAGCCTCTGATGTTGTTTTTTGTGTTTTACACTTTAAGGGCTTGGTAGGTGAGACTCTGGTGTTGCTATGTGTCTTGTGTGCTGTGGGAACTGTGTTAGTTGTAGCAGTCTTTTGTTTTGGAGATCTCTGGTGTTTTGGTAAGTTTTTTGAGAAAACCTCTGTGTATGTTGATTTATGCATTGGATTAAGGATGTTTTGTTTGTAATTAGGAATTCTCATATCCTTGGCAGTTCATGGCAGTTTGTTGTTCTTTTTTTTTTCTGACATCGCTACTGTTGAGACAGTTCTGTCAGTTTCATTTTGCCCAGGACCATGACATGCCATTCCACATCTCCTTTCATAATTTCTTGCGTACATGAAGAATCTATGTCACAAAGCAGTTTTTGTCTGTCTGTTTAATAATCTTTGTTTCAAACTGCTTCAGATCTAAAACATACCCTGGAGATGTTTTGAGATGTTGAACAATGTGATTTTTAAACAGTATTCTGTACACTCATAATTTTTATACTGTAAAGCTCCCTTTACCTGTTAGCTTCCAAGTAGAACAAGTGCTAATTACAGGGAATAGTTCAGTGCAACCTTTACCCATTGTTTTTTTTTTTCAAATCTGCAGTATCTAGACTAAACTAAAATTATGGTTTAATAGAAATCCTTAACTCCCGAGGAATAATTTGATGCAGAGTGTATTAGTGAAGAAGAATTACACCTATGGACTACCAAACTATACTTACTGTATACTTTTGTATAACATGAGAGTGTTCTATTAATCATGCATTTTCTGCTGCTGCCAATCAGTCCCGCTTCAATTTAAAATACTGTATGAATCAATAACTTCAGACATAAAAGCTGACTAGATCCTCTCTGTTCTTCATGATTACTATAAGTACTGGAAAATGGGGCGAACTCCAACAATAAAAAAAAATGGACTGTTAAAAAGCTATATTGGTATATAATCTGTTCTTACATTGTTAATATAATTAAATAGTTCTAAACTGTACAGCTAAATAACATTTTCCATGAAGAAGTAAAACATGACTTCAATTTAGTAAATTAAAATAACAAACTGGTACCTCAGTCATCATTGTCTTGATGTTATATGCTACAAATGACTTCAAATGCTTACTAAATACACTTCCAACAGCCAATCACAGTGTATTTCAATAAATGCCCATTAGTGCATTGAGGGTCACATACCCGCAGTGGTGGTGCTGCGGTAGCGTTGTCGCCTCACAGTAAGACGCTGTCTGGTTCGATTCTCAGCTACAGCGTCTTCTGCGTGGAGATATGCGTGAATGAGCGTACCTTCGTTGAAGGTTGTGCATCAGGGCTGGTAACTTGGCATGTAAAAATCAACTACCAATCATTAGTGGAACGGCGTTCCGCTGTGGCGACCCCTAACCGGGAAAAGCCGAAAAACACAAACAGTGCACTAAGGGTCATGTTTATTGGAATACACTGCGATTTGTTGCTTTTAATTGCAAGAATTGTATTTTGTAAATGCTTTGCATTTGTATTATGTAACCTTGAGAAGGTGACAGCTGAGGTGTTAGTTTAATTTACTGAACAAAAGTTGCATTTCAGTTCTTCATGGAAGGGGAAGTTATTTGGCTATGGCATCCTATTTTCTGACAAAGGCAAAACATGCACAGCATTGCTACAGAATATTAAAAACAAATCTATATTCTAATATAAAAATGTTTGGGCACTAATTGAAATTATTGGACTGTCACCGATATTTCCTCACATTTGTCTTAAATTTGCTGACTTTATCTTGGCCAAATTCTACTGCACTGGAATTCAGTAACACTGAAGTTGTTACAGTCACAAAACTAACTTACTTTGGTTTGTTGTCCTATAAAAAGACCTGAAATAGACCTCAAAAGTAATTGATCCTACAGTGGTCTTGACTTCAAATAGGAACCCAAAGTCAACCGGATCTTTACAGACCATAGTGTTTATATTTTGTTTTCCTTCATTTTGTTTTTTGCACCAGGAATGTGTCTTTTATTAACCTTCACCTAATAATACAGATGATTTAAAAGCATAATACAAAGTAAATGTGAATTTTGTGTATTGACAGACTAGTATTTTTAAAGACATAATGAGTTTTTGATAAAGATCAGACAAAATGTGAGGTCCCAGCTGCAGGAAGAAGATCACCACAAATACTTGATCTCCACTTGGGGTGGCTTGGATTTTCACACAGCCAGCTGGAGTATGTTACAAACTTTTTCATTTTTCACAAGGGAAAATAATCCTCAAAATGTTATAGACAACAGCAATGTTAATATTCTGGTTTATAAACTAAAATTTATATAAGACAGATAAAACCAATTGAAAAGAAATATGAGGATTTGGTCCAGGTCAGTCATACAGTGGCAAATAAAGGCCAGTTCTGGAAGGCAACATGAGGAAGACTGCAGGGCATTGCACCCTAGAAAGTGAAAGTAACAACTCAGTGAAAATGCATACAGCACACAAACAATCAAACTTTTTTGCAGGGGAAATTCATCCATTACACTGAGATTTATACCAGCAGCACTCACCTTCTTAAGGTAAAAAATCTAAAGTTGCTGCAGTTTTGCAGAAAGTGATAGCTCCATCAATTAGTGAACACTCTACTCCATAATGCCTACACAAGTAAGGACCTAATTTCTGTGCATTGAGTACTTGTCTATACCACAGTAAGAGAACTTCAGCACAATAAGATGTACAACTGCAATATTGCAGTATAAATGCAAGCTTACAATGAAAAAGGAATATAACAACACTTTGACAAATTCTTCCTTATTTAACTGAGCAGCTGCACAAGCCATTTATGAACACAAGTTCATAGATTACTTCTAGGCAAATTGCCCTTGGGGACCATTTTAAGCCTAGCCAATTACCCCATGTGAGAATCAAACTGAGCACCTTGTGTTTGTAAGGTAAATCCCTAAACTGTTATGCCAACCTGCTCTTACGAGATGAATTGTAATGGTCCAGTCTACTTATTTATAATAGGTTCACAGGTAATTTCTAGCCAATAACCAGAAGGGTCTTTTTTAAGCCTAGGCATGTTTCTTAAAGTGAGAACTGAACCTTATACCTTATATTTATAAGGTAAGCACTTTAACTACTATGACAAACACCAAATATAAATTGGTTCATCGATTCAAGTGTAGCCAATTAATCTATGTGAGAATCAAACATGGCACCTTATGACTGTAAGACAGATATCTTAACCATTATGCCAAACTCCCTCTGGTAATTCAGATTGGCAATGCACAATTGTAGTTAAACTGTGCAGCTGTATACAACTGTTCTACTTATAGAGTTGATGCAGAGAGCTAATTCACTGCTAAAGATAAACAGCTATGCATAAGTGCCAAAGGTACTGAGATTGAATCTTATTTTAACATACAGAAATGGCTGGTGCCAAAGCCACTGCTTACAACTCAGTGCCAAGAAATCCTTAATAGTACCTTTTGGGAAGTCAGCCACCCAGGGAAACTACTTCATTGATAAATCACCCCTAAAAGTAGACACAGTAGTTAGGGATTTGGGGACCCATGTAAAGAGTAACCTGGCTTTTGACCAACATGTATCTAAGGGTTGTAAGAAAATCATTCAGTGTCACTCATCTTATAAGTAGGATAATAGCATCTAGGTTCAGGGAAGACATTGTGCCTCTGTAGTCAGCCATCAGAACACCTAATATTGGGTGTAACTCTCCATTCAGTATGTACCTGACCAGGCACATACAACATGTGGAATGTCCACAGAGATCCCTCACAAAAAGAGTGCAGGGGATAAACACAATGTTTTATGCAGGTCACTTTAAAGCCCTGTCTCTTTAC
Organism: Protopterus annectens; assembly: GCF_019279795.1. Lineage (NCBI taxonomy): Eukaryota > Metazoa > Chordata > Ceratodontiformes > Protopteridae > Protopterus > Protopterus annectens. The sequence goes on along the minus strand of NC_056743.1, from coordinate 1,624,651,432 downwards.
TCTGTTTCCTACAGACTGCTGAAAGGCAGTTTATGCCTGGCATACAAGGTGTCCTTGAATCCCACACTGAGGGTCCTTTTGCATATCCACAAAATGAACAGCACAAGAACAACTACTGACTTAAATAGGACATGTCGGAGGGACAGGTACATATCTCAGTGAATCCTCATTCTCTGGAATACGCTTCCCACTCATGAAGCAGAGCCCTTCCCTAACCCTATTCAAATGCAACCTGGAGCAGTAGATGGGAAATCGTAAACCTACCTTGGCATTAGATCTATGTTGCTGATGGTTAGAGACAGCCATTAAATCCTGCCCTACCTAACATATACTCCATAAAATAACCTCTAATGCAAAACAACTTATGGGATACATTTAGGTTGCATGGCTAGGCAAGGCCTCAATGGTCATTAGCCTAGTATTCACCTATAAACCTTGGAAAGTAATATGAATTGTATTTTTACTGATAATCATATAATGAGTCTTAGCATATAGTTTGATAATGAATGTTAATAGAAGAAAAACAGTAATACAGTTACAAAAATCTCTCCTGTAGTTCAGAATTCACCTAATCACATGGACTGGTGGCATTGTTTATTAGAAATAGTTAACTCATCTCTTTATTGGTAGGTATGTGCAGAAGTTTACATTTGTTGGATTTAGGTATGCCAAAAATCATAATCACAAGGTTAATCTATTTTATGCATGGCTCTAAGCCTCCAAAATCACAATGTGGTATGATGACCTGGTGCCATAAAGGGAATAACTAGACACTGGAACTGAAAATTATGGCTTATAGTTGACAGTTGGTGGCATCACCTAGAACAATTAGTAATTAATATAATGAAATTCCTAAAGTGCTTATACAAAAATGTTTCAGTTATCTTGGCTAGTAAATTACTAACTTTATAGGTTTCAAATCTCTATTACAAAGTTATAGAATTAATAATTTAGTGGCCATGGTAACTAAATGGGCTTTTTGTGAGTGAAGGCTTAAAAAAATTTAGTATATCAAATAACATTGATTTGAGTACAGATATTACATTTTTATCTAGGTACTCCTCTGAGTGCCAACAATAAGCCCTCTCCTTTGATTCTACAATTCTAGTACCAATTCACTCCCCTTATGACATCAAGTCACTGCCCCATAGTACCTTTGTGAGACTTATATCACACATTAAAGGGATTTACCTCATAGTTACTATTAACTGGCATGTCTGAAGAGAATATTTTGAAAGTTTACTCAAAGTAATTGAATTTGCTGTTCTCAACTGGCATTTTGTATGATCTGACATCTCTGATCATAAACGCATATGCTCATGCATTTGGATACAAGTGAATAGTATTATATCTGGTTGAATACACACCTCGTTTTTAAGAAATGTGAAAATAACTGGCGGATTGAGATCATTCTTGATTTTGCTTGAAATTGTTGCAGTAATAATTTTTGAATTCATCTTATAACTGGTATTTCCATGAGACAAAATGGATTCAATTTCATAGCCATGAAATGATATCAGAACAGCAACAGGGAGAACACCTGGCAGAAAAGAAGGAATAAATGTTACGAAGTATGCATTTGTTCAGTATATCCTGCTAAAATGATATAACCTTTTACTAGCAACCACCAGAAATACCTTCCATCATCTGATCATACTGTCTTAAGAAAATGGAACAGAATCAAATGCTCCATTTGCCAAGGACAAAGCACAGGTCAGCTTTGTAACAACTCCCAAACAGGCCTGTTTTAGTATATTCAATAGATTTTTTGATATATACTCTGAAGTACTATAATCATACCTCTTGATTTTTAATAACATAATATAGGCAATACAATTGCTAAACGTTTACTAACTGTTGAGTTTATATAGTTTGTTAATCCAGAGCCTAGACTCATGTATCCCAGTAGATATTACAATCTTCCTTCTAATAAAACTTCTGTTACTTGTAAATAACATATCTAGAATTTGGAAAACACTACTTTTATTGATTTTACAATCTGATATTCTAAATGTTTACTCTTTTACATTTCATACCTTAAGTGAAAAAGATTTCTACAATGAACTCACCTGCAAAGTCACTAAATAATTAGAGACCATTAAAAGAAACAGAATGTCTGTTTTCTAGTTTCAGCAATAACAGGACACTTGATCATGGAACTGTTCAGTGAATCTGCATTAATGGGGTTACACTGTAGTAGCCATCTGCTGCTGGACATCCAGGTCTCAACCACCGAGCAATATCATTCTATTGTTTACTTGACAACTTAAAGATCATGTAAGCACAGGGACTTGGCAGTATCCAGATTATGTGGTACCAGCTGTTTCAATTTTTTTGTTTTTGAAAGTCTTGGAGATTGTATATTTATGTTGTAGAGGGTGTGAGGGTTTGCTTTGTAAAGAAACACTTACTTGTGTGTAGTTCACTTGTTTAGTGTAGGTTTTGGTGTAAGGAGTTATTTCCTGGTGACAGACTCACCAGGACTTTGGATTTAGTGCTATATGGGAACATGGTTACATGTCATGCAATTAGGTGTCCTGTAACACTTCAGCACTACATAGTCCCTCAAATATAAAGTTAATCATCAGTGTACATTTGATTCATAGGAGGCTACTAGGCTAATAGCCCAACAACCCTTACAAACCTAGCCATATTTATCCCGAGTTTCCCAGATTGTCAGTGGTTAGGTGAATGAAGTTCACAGAGGTAAGGGTTTATGGTAGTAAATACTGACTTCCTCTTTTCAGGAGGGACACGGACACCACCCCATGAGTGAATTTGTGGTCACCCATCCATTGATGTGGGTTGTGTTTGAAGAGGTACAGGGAGGGCAAAAGGCAGTCTCTGGGAGAGGTATTTATCTCCCCAGCACGACCTGTTCATGTCAGAGGCTAGGTTAAGATCCCTAGGATGAGTAACTCTCCTACAGTTTGTTTCATAAATCTGTACCATTTCTGTCAGGGCCTGGTCAGAGACTGCACTGTAAATCAGGCACAGTCCACCCCTTAACAACCTGTAGGAGACAGAATACAGTCACAGGGCTTTCAGTCTTTCCTATAAGACTATTTTTGTGTTCCCTGTAATTTCTTGGTGAGAAACATCTGTGGTCTCTCTAATTGTTGCCAGTGTCTGGTGAGGTACATGCAAAAGAGAGCATTGTACTCAATTATTGGTCTTATGAGGACCGAGTATAATGGAATTATAACATCCTTAGATCTAGATGTGATGCCTTTACTTATAAGTTTCTTACTAGTGTGGATAAGTGGTGGTCAAAAATCAGATTGCTATCAACCTGAGTACCCAGATCATGTACTACTGGGTGTACACTTAGGGGGGGTGCTGTCTAAAATGCAATTAGCAGGGATGTCAGCTTTCTCAATGGGATAATAATGCATTTGTTTACATTTAGCTTTAATCTGTGGTTTTGGCACCAATTATTTGTCTGTATTAACTTTTTCTGCAGTATATTAACATCATTGGGGGACTCAGTGATTGCTCCTAATGTGCAATCATCAGTCAACTCGGTCAGTCACAGGCCAATCAAGTTTGCCTGGATTTCTAAGTACTAAATTCTGAAAAGTGAGGGGCCCAGCACAAAACCCTGTGGTATGACACTTGTGATTAGTCTTTTGCTAGAGGTGAAGTAATCTACTCTGACAGTATGTATCTTGTTGGTGAGCCATTTGACTACACATTTATAATGTAGGGGTTAAATACCAATTGGGGAGACTATTATACCTGAGTAGGGGAGTGTGGCAAATGCCTTGGGTAGGTCAAAATAGATGTTATGCATTGTCTTTCCCTTGTCGAGGGCCTTGGTGACTTTTTCAAAGAAGTCAACCATGTTTTATAGGCATTATCTACCTTTAAGGAATCTGAACTGGGTTGGATCCAAGGTTTGGAGATTACCTATGTCCTTGTTAGTAAGGTCCTAATGATTCTTTCCATGGCCTTGCAGATGAGTCTAGTCACTCACATCTATATCATAACATCAACAGCTTAGGTTGTCAAATCTTAAAACATTGACACCTAACCATCAAAGCTAACAATAGCGAATGGCCACATCATCAAATTCTTTCCTCAGGAAAGAATTTGGGTGGCCATCTGTAAACAAAATAAACAAACACACCAAACATAATGGGGGCTTCACCCCCACACCCCCAGATGTGGGAGGCTGTGCCCCCACCCTCCTAACTAAATATACCAACTCCATGATTGCTCTACATTGGGGAAAGGGAAAATCCTTGATAACGGCCACGCAAATTCTTTCCTGAGGAATGAATTCACTGATGTCGCCATTTGCTATTGTAAGCTTTCAACGCTTAGGTGTCAGTGATTAAGCATTCGACAACCTAAGCTGTTGACAATTCAATAGGAACCCGTCTAGTCAAGCTTACAGGCCTAAAATTCCCATGGTCAGTAGATGGTCCCCCTTTGTGCAGAGAGATTACTATTGCTGTCTTCCATTCTGCTGGAACATAACCAGTTCTGAGGCTGTGGTTAAACAGGGATACAAGTTGGTCTATTAGGTCATATTTTAGGTTGTTTAAAAAACAACCTGGAATGCTGTCTGGTCCTACTAATGTCATGTTTATGGCACTGAAGAGTGCTGAGATGATCGGTTCTTCAGATGATAGGCTGAGAAATGGTGGGCTGACTGGAGGGGACATGGGGGTGAAGTTTTCTCCAAATCTGTTAGCTAGCAAACTGGCTATTACCTTCAGCTGAGTATGAGTGTTGCCATCATCAACCAGGTCCGTGCATAGTTGCGTATTCCCTTTTAGATTTCGGACATAGTTAAAGAATGCTTTGTGATTATCCTTAGCTAGGGAGACTAGTTTTGCTTCATAATTAGATTTGGAGGATTTAACAAAATCTCTAATTTGTTTGTTTAAGCTAGAGAAGGATTTCTTCCTCTACTGAGCCAGTTTCCTCTTGTTCTTGGACATTAGTTTCTTTCTCTTGTTTTATAGCCTGTTTATACGAGGGGTCCTCCAGGGTGACTTGTTTTATTGGCAAGACCTGGTTTTAATCCAGTCAGGTACAGCCAATTCTATACAACTGCTTAAGTCATTACACAGAGCATTGGTGTATACCTCTGCACAGGCATCTGTGTTATCTACATTCGAGAGGGCTTTGAAACTTCTTATACCACCACTTAGTAGGAGGTAATTTATCTTAGAAAAATTCTTAACCATTTTTGAGCTTGATGGGGTATCTGGTCTTAATTACATAGAATGAGACTGATGTACGGTCTGATCTTACAACTGAGGACATCACACTGGGGGGGGGGGGGTGCAATGCTCTCCCTTGTTAGGGAGTACTATATCCAGGACATTTGAGCCTCTTGTGGGTGTGCTATGTTCCAGACCATTTGTACTGACACAGTACAAGAACCTCTGAGCCAGCATGTTTGTGGTCATGTATGTTTCCCAGTCGATGGTAGGATAATAAAAATTATGCATGATTAAGGTGCTGGGCTGTATGGCAAGTTACTCAATTAAATCTAGATATGCAGTATACTTTTTCTGTTTCATGGTGGGTGATCTAGAACTAGCTATGATGTGGTGGGGGCTTTGTCTATAGTTAATTGGACATGGAGTAGCTCAAGACAGTCATACTGTTTGACCAGTCTCCAGGTGCACATATCCTTAATAAAGATGGCTACACCTCCTCCTTTGGTTCTTTCATGCTCAGTTTATTGTCTTAATGTATGGAAGGCATTGTAGCCCTCCATGGCCAGGGCACCTTCTGCACTTTTGAATCATGTCTCAGTGACTACAAAGATGTCAGCATCTTTCAAAGTGAGGAGTGCTTCCAGGGAGTGCAGTTTATTAGACTCCTAGTATTTTGACACTACCTAAAAAAGGCACAAAAGGGGTGGCTAATGCCTTTGACAGTATCCGAAAGCCTAGAAGAGACAGGTGCAGACAATGCCCCACAAAGCAGCCTGCCATGTCGACCATGTCTTCCAAGGCTGACAGATATTGGATCCCCTTGGACTTGTCACCAGAAACTAAGCGAATTATTAAAGTAAAACATCTTTTTGTTTGTATTGTGGCATCATCCCTGGAAAAGGTAGAATGCTGTTAAAGGCTTGGCTTATACTTGCCTGTAACATATAATTTGATAGCTCAGTCATGTCTCTCTTCATATAGTCCATTGAGTTACATGTCAAGTCATTCACCCCCACATACCGGTACTGTGGTTGAGTGACTTCAGTGCTTGAGTGAATTGATGGATCCTGGCACCTGACAGGCAGTTAACTGTAACCCACTTAATTTCCAGACTGGTGAGTAGAACATCGGTGTGTCTGACAATGGAGTCACCTATGACTAGTAAATTAGGTTTTGTGGTGTTATGCTTTATGAGCTTATTTGTTGAGACTGTGGTGTATATGTTATTATGTATCGTGGGTGTTTTTTGCATTATTATGTGTGTAGGTGGTTTCCATTTGGGAGGCCTTCTATCTTTTGGTAAGTTACTAGTGAGTACCTCCCAAATGTATGTTTATGTGTCATGTACTTATTTAATGTGGGAAGTTTGTGTGTATTGACAACCTGTTTGGCATTTCATTTGTCCTTATGTGAGAGTCTTGCCTTCTATTTCAAAGAGTAACTACATCTCTCACATAAAATATTTTTTTTTTGTTTCAGGAGTAAGTAGTTGTCAGTATACATGAAACAATTGCTAAATTGTCCAGGATGCCATGTCTATCAGGCTGACCACAGAGATGATGGGAAACTGTACATCCATGATAGTAGGCTCTTACTGTATGTTTTATTAGGGGAAGGGAATGGGTTAATTTGACAGGACTATGCTGGTAGCACCAAGACCACAAATGAGACCTATACTTTGTGTAGGCTAAGTTTGATTAATAGGGCAAAGCTAGTCGCTGTGCAACCAAGTTGCTCCTAGAGCAGCAGAAAGGCTTGGAAGGGGTTCACTTACAACTGTTTAGGGAAAAACTGAGCTTCTAGCCTTTTGAGTCTATACTATACAAGAGCACTGCTAACCGCCACTGCGAGAAGAGCAGAACCACCCAAATGCGAGGCTTACATACTACCAATCAGGAAAGCACACAGTAAGCCTTCCACCAGCAATCCCCATCTCAGACAATTTAGTTCAGTATACTTCTGCTGCAAGGATGCAGAAAAGCACCTTCTTAATGCAGAATAGCTGGTGGAAGGCTATTCTGGTTATATTGATGAAGAATAAAGCTGCCCTAGACCTACTTACCATATTGGACAGCCACAGAAAGAACTAAAAGGCGACCATATTTAAAATCTATTTAAAAAATAGGGCCTTTTATAAGCAGAATCCAGCTGAGGGATACTCTAACATGCTAAACACATCAAACCCCAAACTGGATCATATTATGCTGACACTTCTGTCAGAAGTCTCAGCAACAAATTGTCCAGTCATGTTATACTCCTGCATCTGTACTACATCCATACTGTATAATTACTCAGACATGTTAAGTAAAATGAAAGTACTCCCTCCATACTTGGGTTTTATACCTTTCATGCCTTCAGGCTAATTGAAACTGCTACGGCAGTAGCTCCATAATTGTCAAGGATGATATTACCTCGAATAAGATTCCCAGAGATTCATAACTAGAACTTAGATAACTCCAGATCACCATAGACAAGACAAACTACCAACTCATACAGGACACCCACCATGTTCACTGATGATCACATTACATTCCTAAAAGTACTTCCAGAACTCCTTGTTAATAATAATTCAATTACTTTGTGAAATTTTAACTCCACTCATTTAACTGGAGTGCCTATACCTCCAGTGTGGGGTACACCCAGAGGTTACTGGATTTAATCACTAAAAATTCCCTTGAACAGAGAGTTAATAAGCCCACTAAAGGACACAATATTTTAGATTTAGTCCACACAAATATAACCTCTGCATTACTATTCCCATGGTTTTTCCTTCCCTAGTTGCCTGAGCATAAACTTGACATTCTTTTTCAAAAATCTCCAAGGTCCATGAAAGCAATGTCTCTGTATTTAAGGATCTCAAGCATGCAACCCTTATGAAATTCTTTGATGAGACATCATAACTCTTCTATGGCAGTACCAGATCTGATGCCAGCTTAGCAACAAGCTACACCAAGGAGTTATAGACTTATTTTGATAAGTGCACAGAATTAGCAGTCCTGAACAGAGTAAAATGTAATGCGACATTCAAAAACAAACCACCCTCATTGTCTACCAACATAAATGGAATTTATAACAAGAAAAGAAAATCCTCAAATTCTACATCAGATGCAAAACGCTGCATGCCAAGGAGAGTACCAAAAATATTATGAAATTGAAAAAACAAACAACCCATGAAATTGTTACAGAGGGTAATGATGATTACAAATCCTTCTTAACTATGTTAGGAAGCTAAGGAACATTACCCTACTCAGAACTTATTCAATACTGAACCATCCACTCCAAGCCAGTTAACATTGCCAATGTATTAGCTAAAAATTATGTGCAAACTTCTACCCTAAAACATTGTCCAACCACATATGCCAAAATCCCTTTCATCCCCTATTATAATGAAATAACACATTTTGTAGATGCTGTCAAAGACCAAAACACTTCTATTGAACCAGACAACATACCTGGATGTTTTATAAATAGTGCTAAACATGCCTTCACTGAACCTCTCTGCAAACTGAACCTAAGCTTAGTTACAGGATCTGTTACCAATTTATGATTCACCACAGTGGTGATACCCCTAGTAAGGTTGGCCCTACCACAGTACCCAATAATTGCAGACCTATGAGCCTGACTGGCAAGCTATGGAATGTATTCCAAAGACATGCATCTGTAGAGCTTCTCCCTGGGCCTCCACTGAAAATGACCTCTGTCCCAGTTGGACTTTCCCAGTAAACAAATGTTAAAAAAATGAAAAAAATATAAATGATGTCATCAGTTTTGAAATAAAAAAAAATTATTAGGCTTGGCCATCAGCAATATGGCTTTGTCACTAGGTCCTTGTGTTGTACAATGGAAAGCAAACTGGCTAAAAGAAAGAACCCCTATACTTCATGTGGCAGGTACCTCATCTGAGGCATGAAGTCAACCAATAAAATCCCCTAGGGCTCTGTGCTGGGATCCTTCCTTTTCAGCATTTAGTTGCCATGGTAATTCTAGGAGAGATGTGTTTGATATTAAGAGATACTCATTCAGAGTTTAGTTCCTCATTATTATCTGAGGCAAAATGTACTTCATTGTGTTACAGAAACTAACAACCTTTACACAACAAATGATGGTGCTGCTTGTGTTACATAGTCTATCAACCCTTACATAACAAATGGTGGAGCTGATTATGTTATGGAGCCTAACAACCCCTACATAACAAATGATGGAGCTGATCTGAGAGCTTTAAAACTAGGTGTCACTTATATCTGAAAGTTATAAATCTGTTCAGTTCAATCATTTTAAAGTGAAATTTTATTCTGCCTGGAAAACAGTGATATTATTTCTTGTCATTAAAACAGGTAGTAAGGTGCTAGTTAAAAATGATTGCCCAAAAGCCATGCTGTTACATTTTATAAAATTTTGGAAAGAATATTTACAGCCTATCTTGACATTATTTGGGAGAAAACGATCTGCAACTGCATGAATGACATGAGGTAAGTTTAGCAATATGATAATAATATTCCCTGAACAAGTATACCATGAATCCAGGCCTTGTCTGGCAAAGTTCATTGACCTGACTAAGGTCTTTGATAAGGTAAGATACTCTGATACTGTTTGTTGTTTGGAAGAGTTAGGTGTAGAAACAAATAGAGTAAAAGGTAAATAGTCATATCAGAATGGCAAACAGATTACTAAATTAGGGGTTTCATTTTCTCTCATATGACATAGGAGCATGGGTACCTCGGGGCTTTAAAAAGGACCACTCACTGTTTGTGATACATGTGAATTCCATCAGTAAGTAGACATCAAATTCTAAAGTTGTTGTCCATCTGGATGACACTGCACAAATAACTACTAAGAAGAATATACGTGGTACATTAGAGTGATTACAGAAGGCCTTTAAAGCTCTTTTAAGTTGATTTAATACACAATGCTTTAAAACCTCAGAAAATTATTTTTTCCCCATAGCCACAGGGAACAGATGGAGGATCTTGATGTTACTTAAAATGCTTATAGAAGTAGCACCTTACACTTAGGTTGTTACTAGTTCATAAACTGAATTTTGATTTTTATATAGACAAATTATGTTTTGCTGAACAACAATTACCTTTGGTGTATAAAGTTTTAAATTCTTTATCAGTTATAATAAGGCCATGTTGGGAGAATCATATTTCATTGATAGCAGCTCAGACTAAGCAAGCTATCCTTTGAGTTTTCTTTATGTCTGTCATTTTATTTTTTATTTATTTTTTGTTTCTTTCTTTGTGCTGAAGCTGCAAATTTCGTCCGTTTTCTTTATGTAAATGTAAGAGCAGCAGATGCATTTTCATGTCAACATAATGATGCAAAAGCACTCTTTGGATGTCTTTGCATGTTAGGCATGCTGGGCAGTGGTTGCTACTTTGGCAGTTGAAATACTTGAACTAAGAGATTGTATGTAGTTTCATTGGGTAATTATGGAACAAACTGATTAATTCTGTCTTGATGACTTGATAAGTAGATGCTACCCAACTCAGTGTGTGGTATGTTGAGTAGAGATACCACAGATTTGTAGACAGCAGTATTTGCCACAAAAAAAAAAAAAAAAAAAAACTAAACATTGTGGTATGCAGCTTATATCCAAATGGTCCTGTTATGAAAACTACTGATGTTGAAACCATGGCTACATCTCTTAGTAAGCCGGTTGAGCTTGGTATTCAGGTCAAGCTAAATGGTTCCAGTTTTGCACAATGTAAGAATTGACATGCCTGATGGTGATAACAAGGCATTAAAAGACTTTGGCACTCAAACCAACTGAGGTTTTATTATAACATTGAGGAAAAAGGTACTGTCAGTAACAGCCCCGATGGATTCATCAAAACTACCTCTCATAGTTAAAACCTAATAGTAAATTCTAAAATACATGAAGTTGCTAAAGGCTACCAAGGTTTGGGTACTGATACCAGTTCTTCCTAACATAGGAGGGAAACAGCAGTTAAAACAGTGACCCTGTTTTGAATGAAGTTATGCATATGGTAAATTAGCAGCCTCCAGTCACCACTTTCTTTCTTTCTTTCTTTCTTTCTTTCTTTCTTTCTTTCTTTCTTTTTCATTCATTTTAGGGCTGGTAAACTTTAAAACATGCTACATTTGCACGGAAGTAGTGCTGGGCATGTCAAGGCTATTAAAAAAAAATATGTGGATCCTTAGTTCAAAAATAGAGTTATGGACCACATTTGATATTCATTAAACTGGTAAATAGCTATAGTGGGACTTGAATTTGAGATCGGTGATATATATAATACTGAACATTGATAATTATTTGATTGCAACCTCGTCCTTTTTTCTGTTTTTGTAAGAAATGGGTGAAAAAGTTCAGCCCTTATACTATGTAATTCTACATTTTACAGGTGGTACTCATTCATAAAACCTACCATTGTGTTGTGCTGCGTTTAGTGCTGGAACCTTCTTTAAAAAAGAAGTAATATATTTAGTAGTCATTTTACTGATGTTATGTTTTATGGGTAAACTGATTTTTATTATTATTTCAAAAGGAAAAAAATGTTAAAAAACTTGCAGTATAAAACCCTACATAGGAAATTCCAATATGATTTGAAAGTAAATTCCAATAATATGTAATTTGAATAGCTGTTAGCTCAGACCATAGGTTTATTTAAACAGATATCCATCTATGTAATATGTTTTGAATGTAAAAATATGTCTAGGTATTTTATCTATTGTGTAATGTCGCCACTTATAACTAATTTGTGTTTATTTATTTTGTGGTATGTATTCTTGGATTTTTTTGTAAATAGAAATATTTATTACCTTAAGAAATTTCAAAGTCAATAAATTGAAAGGAAATAAAAAAATAATAATAAAACCCCTTGGTAGAACTAACAAATAAACAACATGGCTAACGTTGGGGTTAAAAATAAATTGCTTACTTGATATTAAAGACTTCAATCTCACCATAAAATGGTATTTGGGCAAACAAAGAACTCAAGCTCACAATTAGTAATATTAAATCATGATATTAAGTTAGTCTTCCAGTCAGTGCAGAGGATTAAGGCATTAAGACTGTGTTGTGATAATGGGTTTCTTCTTGTGACTAAGGGTATAGGGTTTGATTCCTCCTCCTCCATTTGCTTATACCGTGCAGCTAATGAGTAAGTCATTTAACTAGACAGTGCTCCCACATCACCCATGAAAAGGAACACCATCCAGTGGACTTACCTGGTTAACAAACAGAAAAAATATGAACTGAAAGTAATCACCTCATCCAAGAGGAACCAAAAAACTTTTTATTAGCTATATTGTGGCATTAGAAATAGCACCCAAGTCTATACTGAACTCTAAATAATTGTATTATCTATTATTTTCTGAAGTCATAGTGAATGTCCCAGCTGAAAAATTAAGTTCCAATTTTACCCTTCTCATTCACCCTCATATTCCCTTCCCTTGTTTCTTTAAAGCCTCCTTTCTCCTGAAATCACTGTGATGTAGATTTGAGAAGTTCTTTCCAAAACCATAAATAACATATTCATGAGTTCATAGAATATATAATGCTGTTCATATAATACACAAGGCTGTTTCTAGTTTTCAGTCTTAGTCTCTCCAAATGGTACGCATCTTACCTTAAGGAATGGCCATCATGGTGGCAGCACAATATACATCCTGAAAATATTCCCTTATTATCTTCACCAGAATCATTTGTAAAATCATGGAGCACATCTCAATCACCTTCATAAAAAATGAAATTGGTAACCTACAAACCCATCATCCTAAGAAATTTGACTTTGTAAAAAGTAGATCCTGTCTTCTTAGTTTGACTGATTTCTTAGAGAATGTAACGAAACCCATAATGAAAGACCATTCTGTTAATTATGCTTATCATGACCCTTTGATACAATTCCCCATGCGGGCATAAACACATATGTTATTCATTGAGTTGCAGATTGGTTCTCTGATTTAATGTACACAGGAAAAGTTGATGATAACTTCTCATCTAAAAGGCATGTTACTAGTGCTGTCCCTCAGGACTCTGTCCAGAGTCAACCTCTTGTTTGGCATCTACTTCTCAGACAGGAAAACAGATGGCAAAGGTCTATGGCCAACCCAGTTTTCTTATGACTGTAAACTGGGGGACATTATTGACTCCTCCTCCTTTGACACATATCTACCTAGTAGGGCAACACTTGGTGTACTGACTGTGGCCTTAAACTTAAGCTGCCACAGGCAAGCAAGTCTATCATACTAATTACTATATAAAGAGGGCTCCACTTAAGATTGGGACATTTGCTAAAGGTCAAGACACCTTTATCAGAAATAATCCTTTGATCATCATATATCCATTATAGTTAGAAAATCCTTGTACATTGAGCACTTAATTATCAAGGCTATATCTGCCAGGTCCAAGTATGTCATAATCTTCCTCTATTCTTCCTTCATCAGACAAACCATAGAATGCAATGCACCATTTCAAATGCATCACTCCATCCCCCTTGCCAACTAGAAAGCCTGTGATTTTTTATTAAAAAAAAATCAAAGTGCTTTAAGATACCTGGAAAGAATAAAGCCCTCTCATTTTATGCATTCTCATGTCAACTTGGGTCTATGTCACATAATCAAATGGCTGCATTGTTGAATGTATCATCTCATCTACAATGCAGGCTGTCAAACCACTCTGACTGAGATCACGTTATGGTAGGAATCAGGAAATTTTCCCATTTCCCCACTGTAGTGCAATCTCAGAGCTAGTATATATGTAATTTGAGTGTGTGTGTGTGTGTGTGTGTGTGTGTGTGTGTGTGCGCGTGTGTGTGTGTGTGTGTGTGTGTGTGTGTGTGTGTGTATTTGTGTGTGTGTGTGTGTGTGTGTGTGTGTGTGTGTGTGTGTGTGTGTAGCTGATGCCCTGCATTGTCGACAAGATGAAGTTGAACAATGTGGCCATTGAATTATTTGACATAGACCCGTCAACTCTTATAAAGGGATCTCTGACTCCAATTCCTGGTTCTAAAACATCCTTTCTTACTAAACTTCCTCCAACTCAGACATATCAGTTATATAGTAAAAGCACTCACTTCAAAGACCTCAGTTGTCACTGTATTATAAACAGGATCATTTTACACTATATGTTCCCCAACCAAAAAATGGCTACCTGTGGAATAAGCAAAATTGCATGTCAAATAATATACATATTGGTCTTCTTTGAATTCTGCTTTTAAGATTGGATGGGTGCTCACAGATTTACTATGTGAGCAAGCAGTATGTTTATCACTGAGTAGGGTGCCATGGCTAGGCTCTATATGGTTACTCAGGCCTGTTAGCTGGTAAGAACTTATTAACCTAAATCTGTAACCATGACAGCTAAATATTTTTCAAACTAATTTTAAATTTTCTACAATATTTCAGAAAAATTGAATTAATTAAGTTCTTGAGTAGATATCTGCACAACTGTTTCCAGAATCATTCCATTGAAGCAGTGTCATCCAACGTTTAACTTCTCTCTTAGAAAAAAATGAGCATGATTGTGATCAAACTATAAAAAAATTGCCACCACAACAGTACTCTGAGAACCAATTCTGTAAATCCCAGCCCTACAAAAATAAACTGAGATAAAAAAATAAAATAATACAGCATATCCTAACATCCTCTATTACACATTGCCTGCATTTTTACATGGAATCTTCATCCCACTCTGCCCCCTTTCCCTCCCTACTTATAGATTTTGTCTCTGATATCACCTTTTTTTAGAGTGGCGGGTATACATCATACAGCAAATACAATGTGCGGATACATTCTCCTCATTCACATGGTGTTGCAGTATTGAGAGAATTACAATTACAGTCCTCAGAATTTCAACAGGTATCTATAAAAAAGGCACAAGAACATTATATAATGACTGCTGTCATTACCAGTTCAGGTTATTCAGTGGAGTCAGCTGCAGGCTATGTCATTGCAGAGTTTAGTTTTAACCATAAATACATAACATTGCCATAATGTACATTGTTGCCTAAGTCTTATCACTGCCATACTACACAGAAAATCCTGTACTTGTCTTGGCACATCCGTAGGAATATCAGTCGTTCATCTTATCTTAGAGACAAATATCTGGAAGAATGTCTTGGCATCTATTGTTGCTTCTACAGTGCCATCAGAGCAAGACAGTAAGAGGTGTGAATGGGCTGTAAAGACAACAAGAGAAGATAAAGGATTTGATAACAGTTAGAGATAATGTTCATTCATACCTTGCTCAGTCCCTTCAATGACAATCCTTGTTTTAATAGACATAGTGGTAGTGTCTGCTGTTATTACCAGAGTCTCATTAAGCTCGGAGCTGTTGACTGGCACAGAGCGAGCAACAATCACTACAAAGAGAAATATATAAATTAATTATATAAACAGGTCATTTTTCTTCAGTACTGGCTATCTAACTGATATTCTAATTGCTTATGCAAAGTAAACAAGAAAACAAAGAATATGCAAATAAAATTCATGTAAAGACATAACTCATTATTGAGATGCTATCGTCTAAGCTGTTTATAGCTATTGCATGGGCCACTTGTTACTATCTGTTGTTAAACTCAAAGCTCTTCAAGACTTTTAAATTACATACAGTTTGACATAAGAAACATGCACTTTTGATGTAGATTTTTTTGTTTGGTCTAAGATGTCTGCTAACTATTAGCTCACTGTCATCCATGTGGCTCATTCAGTCCCCACTTGGTGATAGCTTTCTGCAGCTCAGTTATTCAATCAGGGAGGCAGCCAATCACAAAGCCATCATGAGATATCAATAAGAGCTTGTCTTTTGTTATTTTCTACCTACACTTCCCTGCCCCACAGGTCTATAATATCCAAGGGAGATGTGAAATGGGCATTATGGTGTAATTACACATATCACCATGTGTGACTCAAACAAAGCGCTGGAATCCACATTGTTGACAGCCTTGTCTCCAGCAATGGCTCAATTACTGAGGTGTGGCTGAGCAATTATCTCACCCCAATCTTTGCTGCTAGAATGGGGGGGGGTGACAGAAGACTCTGAATTGTAGCCCTCAACCTGTGTTTACCAGCACCTGAGCCACTAACTGAACTCAGGTTGTTTAGACAGTAGTCAAGGGTTCTTCCCTCACTGCATCAGGGCTGCATATTCCTCATATACATTATTGTAAACTATACAAATGCTAACTATGCTCTGTAATGGGGGGAGAAATCCTTTATATCAAATATAATATTTTTTACAAAAGGGTTGCAGGGGCAAAATGAAGATCAAAATGAATTTTAAAATTTGTTCAGTGAGTAAGGCTTAAAATGTGTTATATGTCTTATGCAGTCTTGTTTTGGAAATTCATGACATTTCTTTTTTTAATATATATATATATATATATATATATATATATATGCAATTACCTGTTGATCATCAGCCCTTTCTTAGTTTCTTCTGGCCCATCCATTTTCCATGGGTAAAAAACAGTCATCAGACAGCATCCCTCAGGCAGCCATCACCATGGGGTGTTTTGCTACATTTAAGCTCATCCCTCAGTGTCTGTGGTAACTCATGTGTACCAGATAGTAACAGCCTGATTCTAACCACAGTGCTGCACACTACTCGACAAAAACTGCAAAGCAAATCTTTTAAAAAAATCCCATACACTGACCTTTCTCTAGTGGGATATATTTTAGGTATGTTGTAGAAGATTATACTATCTCGATTCCCCTGGGATGTGCAAACAGACCCTAACTATCATCCTCTCAGTCAGCTCCTCTTGTGCCTGATCTATTATCAGAACTGGGTAATTCTGGGAGTGCAGAAGGAAAAAGGTGATACATTTCTGAATATGTTTCATTCACTAAATAATGTAGATGTATACACTGCTGAGGAAAACAAAATGAGGAGATGTATTCTTCAGTCTGGAATGTGTTACAGGGCTGAATTTCTACAAATTAATCTGAAAGTTTTTTTGGGAAGATAAAGTTTTCTGAAGTACACAATGCAGGAAGCATGTAACATTTTAGGAATTTAGTGCTAGGTTTCAGTGTTCATTGGAGTGTTAGGTGATCAGGCTTATTCATAGCTCTGCAGTTGGCTGCCCTGAAAGGTTTCCTCCCTCTGCTCCATGAAGTCTCAGCAAGATAAACATATTCCCTTTGATTTCATTTAAGAGAAGAATGGACACAAAATGTCTTTCTTTCTTTCTTTCTTTCTTTCTTTCTTTCTTTCTTTCTTTCTTTCTTTCTTTCTTTCTTTCTTTCTTTCTTTCTTTCTTTCTTTCTTTCTTTCTTTCTTTCTCCTTTGTTTACAGAGTTAGTCCCACTAGGCTAGTAGCATCTTTTCAGGGGAGCCCCAAAGTGGTATTTATACTACTAGGGGAAATCTGGCAAGTGCATCAGAGAACTTTCCCTACTCTTTGTAGTTGGGGGAAGTCATTGTGTGTTACACATCCTGACTTCCTGTTTCCTGTCCAGGCATGGAGGCAGCTAGGAGGAACAGGGAAAAAAACATGGCTGATTCAGCTTTTGCTGAAATGAAGTGAAAGTTGCTGAAATGTAGTTGAAATGGTAGCATCACTACCAGAACTTTTATTCTGATGCTGTGGGTACAGGAAAAACAGTGACTTTGAAGGAAAAGGAGATTGCAGTTGTAACAGAGATGGACTCAGAGGAAAACTTTCAGAGGAGTTTGTTTGAAGGAGAGAAAGTTACCTCTGAAAAATGCACAATTACAACACTCAAATCTGGGCGGGGGGGGGGGGGGGTATGGGTTGTGGGATGATTATTTGGAAGAAATGATAAACCAAAGTGAGAAATGAGCCAGAAAGTGCAGCAGCAATTTCATGGAGTGACATCACTGAGAAAGTAGAAGAAGAAAAGGGAGAAGAAGACAGTGTGCCAGAAAAAGTTAAAGAGACAAAAACTGTGGGAAAGGGAGCAAAGATGAAAGAAGGAATAAAAGAAACAAAAAATAAGTATACAGTATGCGTGAGCAGTAAAAACAAAGAAAATTTGGACAGGCATGAGATTTGGGACTCGGTCATAGCACATCTGGGTGTCAGCCGAAAATAAGTAAGAGCATTCATTTTAATTGATAAAGAGATTTTTTGTGACTTGATATTTGAGACTGCGCAAGCTATAAGAATGTTTCAGGGTGCATATGAGCAAAAGAAAAATATTTATCCATGGTCAGAATATGTGGTGCAAACCTTTTACAGACAAACAAAAAAAAAAAAGTATAATGATGCAGTTTAGAACTGAAGTTGAAGCAAAAAAATGAAAGAACATTTGTTAAATATATGTAAAGAAGTAATTAACACTACAAAAATATATGATGAAAGAGGACTATGGACTGGGGGATGGTAATGTGAAATAATACTGAAAATGATGATGTTATGCACATACCTAGCATTATTAGGGTTCCTGTTATTTTAGCGAATGCAGTAAATTGCGAACATTGTTTCGTCAAATGTCATTACGTGAAATGGCAAAATTCTGAAAGCACGGAACAGCGTTTTTTCTCCTAGGGGGAAAAATCACTTGGCCATTTTCGGGACGTTGCCATTTCCTCCACTGTTGTGTGATCTCAGAGTTGGTATATTTAAATAGGGGGATGTGGGGGGCACAGCCCCCACATTAGGGGTGTGGGGGTCGATGCTCCCTACTTTATTTTGTGTTTGGATTTTTTTTTTTTTTTTTATGGATCAGCGATTTTTTTCCCCTGGGAAAAAAAATCACTGATCCATGTGTTCAACATTTTGGGTTTTTGGGGATTGCAGGTTGATTTTATAGCATTTGCAATTCAGTGCATTCGCTAATATAATATAAACCCTATTATTAATGTTCATGGTAATAGGGGTTTTGTGAAATACAGGGGTCAACCAAAAACAAGTTATTTTTGTGGAAAAATTATCATTTAATCAATGCATCTGATAAAAAAGATATTATTTATGTGGTAAAACAGGGCATAATGCAAAAAATGTGATTTAAAGCATAAACAAATGTACGAGGTTATTAAGAAAGTAACAAGGTAAAACAAACAGAGGAGACAAGTGAGGAAGAAGCTGATTGGCGCATAGTAAGAAATAAAATGAATTCAATAGGGAAAAGAGTTAAAGAAAGAAAAAGAAAATTAAAAAACATAAAGCTTAGAGAAAATAAGAAAGGAAAAGATTAAACATTTTATTATACTAACTGTTCTTAAAAGCTGGACATAGCTTTAAATGTGAACAGTATGAAAAATCTTAAAGTGAGAATAGGTGGGTCTACCTGACAATGTCAACAGCTTAGAACGCCGACACTGAGAAGACCGACGCCAGGAGATCGACAACTGAGAATGTATGAAACCGATGGATGAAAACACCGACGCTGAGAACACCGACATGGGAAAAGGCTGTGTAAGTATGCGGTAGTGATGGACGTTAGGGTGCGAATAAGGTAAGTGTGCGATATTGACGGTCTGTAGGGATAGGGGTGGGTTAAGTGAGTTAGGGTTAGGGCGCGGGTTAGGTAAGTGTGCGGTAGTGATAGTCTTTGGGTTGGGGGGGTAAGTGAGTTAGGGTTAGGGCGCGGGTTAGGTGAGTATGTGATAGTGACGGACCTTAGGGTTAGGGTTTGGGTTAAGGTTGTAGATAGTTGTGTATGTGAGGTTTAGTGTGGGTTTGTAAGGATTTTGGTGTGCTTGTGTTGTGTGTGTGCTTTTTGGACAGGGGATTTGTTTTGTTTGTTGATTGTCGCTATTATGGTGTGTCGGGCATGTGAGGTTTCATGTTTGTGAACTGTCAGTTATGTGGTGTCAGTAATTTCGTTGTCGTGCATGTGAGGTTTCGTGTTTGTGAACTGTCGGTTATGTGGTGTCGTTGATTTCGTTGTCGGTGTTGTGATGTGTTGGTGTTGTCAGGTAGACCCGAATAGGTATATTACAATGGTGTGCTGCAGTAGATGCAGATATTATTGTTTTAAAATATATCAGATTATTAACAGAGGAAGAAAGAACACAAACTGAAAAACTTTGGAATGGTGTTGTTGTTTGGAATATGGGGAAAGAAACGTGTCCGAGCATATGTATATTATGCCAACAAAGCAATAAAATATTAGATGTAACCATACTGGAACTAGGATGAGTTACAGTAATAGATGTGAGATGGAAAACATATGTGTATAGAATTATAGATCTATATGCATATGTAACAAAAAAAAAGAGAGAATGATGTTTAAAATATTCTTGAATATGTTTGTATAAATAATGACATTATAGTGGTGGGTGATTTTAATTGCAATTTAAAGAAAAATAAGAGGAATTGTGATGTTAAAATAGTTAAAAGAAATTATGAAAAGTGGAAAGTTAAGTGCAAGGGAAAATAACCACTAGACCTATAAAAGGAATGAAATTAGGACATACATTGATTATTTTTAATATCCAATAGTTAAAAATTATAAAAAAGGCATTAAGTATGCTGGATTTTCAAATCATGTGGCTATATGAGTTAAAGTACAGGAAAATGAAGAATATATAAGAGCAGGAAAAGGAATAAAGAGAATTAATGAAATTGAATTAGATTTAGAAGAGAAAAATAACTTGTGGAATTATGGAAAAATCACATGAATATAAGGGAGTTTTATGAGAATTGGACTATTTGGTGGCTTAATTTTAAAGAGAAATATACAAAAGTGTTTTTACAATGTATAAGGAAGAAAAGAAGGAAAGAAAAAGAGAGATATAAGATATTAAGTCAAGAAACATTTAGAGACTTATTAGAGATGAAAACTTATTTTATGAAAAAGAAAGATAAATATATAAAATGGATCAAATTAAGATTAACTTCTTATGTAAGCAAAAATGTTGTTTACAAGGAAAGAAAGAAGAGGTCGTATCATATTTAAGTAAAATAATAAAAGAAGGAAAAATAATAAGATAATTAAAAATAAAGAAGGTAAGCAAATAAGACAGCAAGAAGGAATATATGAAATAATTTAAGACTATGAATGGGAATTATTTGTTAAAAGAGAAAAAAATATAGAACAAATTTATAAAGGTGAAAAATTAAATAAGGAAGATAATGAGTATTTAGAGCAAAAAATAACTATTAATGAATTGAATGAAATTCTAAAATATATAAACATGAATTTGGCAACAGGATTGGATGGAATTGCATATGCTATATATAAAGAAATGAAAGAGTGGCAAAAAAAATAATTTTCATAGAAGTTATGAGTGAATGGTTAGAAACTGGTATTAAAGAGGGAGATATGTACAGGAGTTATAAAATGTAAATTTAAAAAAGGGAAGTAAAGAGAAGAAAAAATGGAGACCTATACCATCGAATAATATGGATTATAACATTTTATAAGAATAATAAGAAAAAGGTTACAAAAAATGGATAGAATATCTGACCAAAATATATTCGGTAGAAAAGGAATAATAATAGAAATAACTGATATCATAAATAAAAATGTAGAAGCAAAGGTTATGATAAGGGATATAAGTAAAGCGTATGATAATGTTCAATATAAATCATTATGGGGAATTTTGAAGGCATATAATGTAAGCAAAAAATATTACAAGTAATAAAATCTGTTTATGAAAGAAATTATGTGAAACAAAATGTAAATGGCTAGATTGGGGAAGAAATAAAAACAGAATGTGGAATAAAGCAAGGCTGTTCAGCTAGTAGTGCAATTTTTCTCACTAGTTATGAATGTATTAGTGAAGGAAATTAATAAAATGTCAAGTAGTGGTGGATACAAAATGATGAAGGAAGTACAACTGCCAATAATGTATAATTATGTGGATGATATTGCATTAATTGTTAAAAATAAAATATTGATGGAAAAAGTAAATGAAAAATGAAGTATAAATTAAAAAAATGTTTTAAGTATAAATAAGGAGAAAAGAAAAAGATTTGGTTTTGAAGGTATGATAGGAGGTGTTGAGTTCAATGAAAAATATATCGATATATTAGGAATAACATTTGGAAAGAATGAATACAGACAGCAACAATGGGATAATGTACTCAAAGAAGTAAAGGATATGCCCAATTTTGGAACTCATATAGATTTCATATTAAAAAAGCACACTTGTTGAACACTGTGGTAATAGGAAAAAAATGCTTATGTTGCTGACATCTATATAATTCCTATTAAGTATGAAAAGGAGCTAATGATGATTTTATTTTCTTTTATATGGGGCTCTAGACTGAATCCAGTCAAGAGAGAGATTCTGTATATGAAAGAAGGGCAAGGAGGTTTGAGTTTAATAAACCCAATAGTACATGCAGCATCTTTAATTTTGTATATGGTATTAAAAGAAATTATGAAGGAAAATAAAAAATTGACAGAAATGATACTATAGTATAAATACAAAGAATTGTGGGAAGGAATGGAAGTTAAAAAAATGAAGTAAAAGCACTGTGAATGAAGAAATGAATGAGTACTAAAACAAAATTGTGCTATGGAAAATAAAAAGAATATATGTGAGAAAAATAGAAAGGAATGGTACTTAAGTATTATAAAAGCATTTTATTGTATTCATCCATGGAAGGATTTAGAAATAGAAAAGAAAAAAGCCATAATGATGAGATATAACTATAAAAAGATTAAATAATGCAATGATTTTTATGGAGATTTCCTATTAGAAAATTACGGGTTAAGGCAAATATGCCATAAAAAAAAGCAAGACAGAATATGTAATAAACGTGGAGAGTTTGAGACTACTGAGCACGTGTTTTTGAAATGTGAAAGAGTTAAGAATTTGTGAAAAGAAATATACAAAAATACAACCACCAACCACGAAAGAAACACTTCACCTCACAAAAACATCAATGCAAACAACATCATGAAAGGACAATGCTGGAAGATATTTTTCCTTTTATTGCATGTTCAAGTACCTCGGCCATTCTCCTTCAAATGGAAAGGAAATATATAAAGATAATAGGGTGAAAAGTTTGTTAAAAGTTGAACAAATAGATATGGACATAATAGAATTTGGTTATGGTGCACAAAAACAGGAAGAAGTGAAGAAAATGGACAGAGTAATATTTTATGCTTCATGGACTATATGGAAGGAGAGACTAAATTAAATTAACTACATGGAAAATGGACTTTGACAAAGATTTTGGAAAAATAATCTTTTGGTTGTGGATAAAAGAGTGGGGAAATGCTTAAATTGAAGTTTATAATGTATGGAGATTTGTAAATCGATGTAAATAATGCAAATATGTAAACATGTAAATATGTAAATAATATATGATGTATATATCAATAAAAAACCCTACTCATTATTGTTGTGAGTAGGACTTATTGTGGAGGAGCATTTCCTGTTTGTTCCAGGTACAGAAGCAGCCCAGGGAAACAAGGAGGCAGAAGGAGAGAGAAGGAGATGAATGAGTGGTGAAAGAAATGGAGGAGCAAGCAAATTTCAAGACTGGATAATGTGTGTAGGATTCTGAGGAAATGTTTCAGAGAAATCTGTTTGGTGGAGGTGAGTCAGCAAATGATGGCTATATAATTACAACCCTTCATTCAGGAGGGTTGTGGGATGATGTATTTAAAGAAGTGGTGGTGCAATGTGAACCAGAAAATTAAAGAGGTGTTTTTTGGGGGGACATTATGGAGAAAATACAAAAGGAAGATGCAGACACAATCCTGAAAAATAGTGGTGGGATGGAAAAAAAAACGTACGTACAAAAAGTAAAACACGGCAAAAGTGAAGTAGCAGAAAATAAGGGAGAACAAAATGAAAAAAAAAACAGAAGTACATGGTAAGGATTCAAAGTAAAGAAGACAAATAAATAGACATGTATAAAGTGTGGGACAATTTAATAGCTTATTTGGGTGTAAAAGCATATGAAGTAAGAACATTTATTCTTATTAACAAATAGTCATTTTGTGACATTATATTTCAGACTGTTTTTTTTTTCAATGGAAAATTTTCTAGGATAATATGAAGGAAAAAAAAGACTGTAATCCATGGAATCTTTATGTGATAAAATCATTTAACAGGCAAACAATAAAAGAAAATACATGTACAATTTTGAACACAGGCAGAAATAGAGACTTTGAAATGATATTTGAAAACTTCATGTAAAGAAGTACTGAACACCACAAACATTTATGATAAAAAGGGTTTATGGACTGGTGGCTGGGATTGTAATCTTCTTCTGGGTTTTCTTGGTTAGGGGTCACCACAGCGGATCACCTGTCTGCTCAAGATTGGCAGTGAAGTTTTGCGGTGTTGAGTTGCTAGCCCGGAGCCCAACCTTCCACAGAAGGCACACACACATGCATGCACTCACGCCTAGGGCCAATTTAGAGTGTCCAATCCACCTACAGCATGTCGTTGGGATGTGGGAGGAAACTGGAACACCCAGAGGAAGCCAACATGACCACAGGGAGAACATGCAGACCCTGTACAGAAGGCACTCCATCCAGGGATTGAACCGGAGAACCTTTTGCTGTGAGGCAGCAACGCTAACTGCTGCACCATTGCGGCTTCCCCGGTGGCTGGGATTGTAATAGTGTGTTAAAAATAGAAAGAGAAAACAATTATACATATACCAAGCGTGATACATGTGGAGAAGAATATATGGTGTCATAAAATACTGGGGGAAACACAAAACACATTTTGTTTTCAGAAAAGAAGAACCTTTGATAAGTAACTGTGACAAAAGAAAATGTTATATTTGTATTTGTGGGGAAATGGGACATGAGGAAAAAATGTGAATTGAAATCTTATAAATGAAAGAAAATTGGACATTTATGCATGGATTGCAAAAATGGAAATAAGTGTAAGGAAAAATAAAAAGAAAGAGAAGGAAATGAATAAAGAGAAGATATTTTAGATGTACTAGAAACAGAAGAAAAATTAGGTGAGAAAAAAATAATAAAGAGGTTATAGGAGAAGGTTCTGCAATAAGTGATGAAGACATAAATTGGGAGGCAGTAAAAAAAACAAAGAGTTCTATTGTTCAAAGGGTAAAAGAAAAAGAAAATTTAAAGGGTTAAGTGCAAAAGAAAAAGAAAGGAAATGGATGAAAACACACACACACACACACACACACATATATACATATATATATATATATATATATATATATATATATATAAATATATATACATATGTGTCTGTATATATATATATATATATATATATATATATATATAAATATATATACATATGTGTCTGTATATATATATATATATATATATATATATATATATGTATATAGATATATATACAGCTAATGATTAGGGGTTGGTATCATGGTTAAGGTGTTTTGACTCACAGGCACAAAGCACAGTTTTTGATTTCCTACATTTAGGAGGGAAATTGGCTGGGCTTAGAAAGTCCTGTTACGAAAGCTAGCCTAGTAATTAACTATGAACTTATGAAACTATGAATCTAAGGAAAATATAAAATGAAACCAAAAAAGCAGCATTTAACACCATTGGCAACCTCAGACCAGTAAAGAGAACAAGCTGGCATTGTGGTGTACTTCCCAATAAGGCTCAGCTCAATGACAATCCAAACGGCAGTCCAAAAAGTACAAAATAAGTACGGAATACAACACAAACTTTAATAAAAATAAATAAAACCATCAAGAAATGTTCATGTGCTTTCATCCCAAAACATTGGACTTCATCAGAACCATTTCAACTTGTTGCAATTTTCTTTAAAAGGTTTAAAATCATCATGTGACATAATCATATAACCTTATTATTTTTCTTAAAGATAAATCGTCATCAAGGCAATAAAAATAACAAATAAATATTTAACAAGGTAGTTGTCTAACAATGTTAGTATTATTTGTAACTTTGTAGTTATAAAACAGTGGATGTCTTCCTTAAAATATAAACAATGCAAATGTGTTCATTATTACCCAGTTTCACTGTGGCATTCAACCTAAGTTGTCACTTTAGTTCACATTCTTTAAATTTGTTCTCCCCTAAGCCTCCCTTTTCATCTTTTTTAACTCTTTCTACTATGCCAAATAGTTACCCTGACCACAATATTTAGTGTGTTAAAAAGGGTGTTGTTATCATCATGATTCTTAATGGCATATCCATATTCATAAATATGTTTGCGTAAAATCCTAACAGTTTTACCAATGTAAAAAATAGTTACACATCTGACAAATAATAAATAATGGAAAATGAACATTTTAGAGTGCTTTCTGTAAATGTGAATAGTATTAAGAATATAGTTAGAAGAATAGGATTTTTAGAGTGGTGTAATACATGTGGTGTAGATGGAATAATATTAGACAACACAATATTTTTAACAAATAAAGAAAGATTACAAACAGAGAAACTATGGGGAAGAAAAAAATGGAAATTGGGAAATGAGAGATATTCTAGCATAGCCATATTCTGTATAAATATAGTAAAGAAATTAGATCTAACTTTAGCAAAAATGGAAAGATTAACCATTGTAAATTTAAAATGTAAAGAACAAGTATAGATAATTATAGCATTATATGCTTATACTAATTGTAAAGAAAGGGAAAGCTTATTTCACCAGATTTTAGACTTTCTTTTTCTTTTTCTTTTGGCTGCTGCCATTAGGGGTTGCTACAGAGGATAATCTATTTTAATTTCATCCTATCCTCTGCATCTTGTTCTGTCACACCAGCCACCTGCATGTCCTCTCTCACCACATCCATAAACCTCATCTTAGGCCTTTCTCTTTTTCTCTTACCTAGCAGCTCCGTCATTACCATTCTTCTCCCAGTATACCCAACATCACTCCTCAGTACATGTCCAAACCAACACAGACTTGCTTCTCTGGCTTTGTCTGCAAACCGTCCAGCCTGAGATGACTCTCTAATATACTCATTTCTAATCCTGTCCATCCTTGTCACACCCAATGCAAATCTTAACATCTTTAACTCTGCCACCTCCAGCTCTGACTCCTGCCTTTTCATCATTGTTACTGCCTCCAACCCATATAACATAGCTGGCTCACTACCATCTTGTAGACTTTCCATTTCACTCTTACTATCACAAATTACTCCTGACACTCCTCTCCACCCACTGCACCCTGCCTGCACTCTCTTCTTCATCTCTCTTCCACATTCACGATTGCTCTGATCAGTTGATCCCAAATATTTAAACTCATCCACTTTCACCAGTTCTACTCCCTGCATCCTCACCATTCCTCTGTCCTCTTTCTCATTTGCACAAATATATTCTATCTTTGTCTTGCAGACCTTCATTCCTCTACTCTCTAGAGCATATCTCCACCTCTCCAGGATCTCATCTACCTGTTACCTACTCTCACTGCAAATCACAATGTCATATATAAACATCATAGTCCACAAAACTCCTGTCTGATCTCATCTGTCAACCTGTCCATCACCACTGCAAATAAGAAAGGGCTCAGAGCTGATCCTTGATGTAATCCCACCTCCACCTTGAACACATCCATCACTCCTATCACAGATTTCACCACTGTCACACTGCCCTCGATCATATCTTGTACCACTCTTACATATGTCTCTGCCACTCCCGACTTCCTCATACAATACCACAACTCCTCTCTAGGCACCCTGCCATATGCTTTTTCTAAGTCCACAAAGACACAATGCAACTCCTTCTGACCTTTTCTATACTTCTCAGTCAACACCCTCAGGGTAAACATTGCATCTGTAGTGCTCTTTCCTGGCATGAAACTGTACTGCTGCTTATTAATCCTCACCTCCCTTCTTAACTTACCTTCCACTACTCTTTCCCATAAATTCATGCTGTGGCTGATCAGTTTTTAACCCTCTGCAGTTAATACACCTCTGCACGTCAGCCTTATTTTTAAAAATCGGTACTAATACACATTTTTAAAATTGGTACCAGTACACTTCTTCACCTCTTAGGTATTCTCTTATTTTCCAAGATTCCATTAAAGAATCTGGTTAGAAACTTGACTGCCATCTCTCCTAAACACCTCCATGCTTTCACAGGTATGTCATCTGGACGAAAAGCCTTTCCATTCTTCATTCTCTTCATAGGTGTCCTTACTTCCTTCTTGCTATTACAGTGCACTTCCTGATTCACTATCCTCACATCATCCAACCTTCTCTATCTCATTCTCTTCATTCATCAGCCCA
The DNA here is from genome assembly GCF_019279795.1 of Protopterus annectens. Lineage (NCBI taxonomy): Eukaryota > Metazoa > Chordata > Ceratodontiformes > Protopteridae > Protopterus > Protopterus annectens. The sequence goes on along the minus strand of NC_056743.1, from coordinate 1,624,623,207 downwards.
TCAAAGTCCTCTTCCTGTCTGCTCAACACACACTCATTTGTGAGTACATTTCTCTCATTATCCTTTATCACCCTAACCTGCTGCAAATCTTTCCCAGCTTATTCCCTCTGCTTATTCAATTGGTACAGGTCCTTTTCTCTATCCTTAGTGTCTAACCTTTTATACAACTCACCATGTGCCTTATCCTTTGCCTTTGCCACCTCTATCTTCACCATATGCCTCATCTCTTTTTACTCCAGACTATTTTCTTCATCTCTCTGGCAATCCCACGTCTTCTTTGCCAACCTCTTCCTCAGTATACTCTCCTGTACTTTCTCATTCCACCACCAAGTCTCCTTGTCCTCTTTCCTTTGTTTAGGTATCACACCAAGCATCTTTCTAGCTGTCTCCCTTACCAACACTGCTGTGGCAGCCTTGTTATCTGGTAGGTCTTCACTGCCCCAGTGCCTTTCTTAACTCTACCTTAAACTCCAACTTACAGTCATCTTTTTCAATTTCCACCATGTGACCCTTGACAATGCTCTCTCTCTCTCTCTCTCTCTCTCTCTCTCTCTCCTATTCTTCTTTATGATCACCAAAGACATCCTACAGACCACTATCCTATGCTGTCTAACTATGTTTCCCCTGTCACCACTTTGCATTCTCCAATCTTCTTCAGACTGGCACTCCTGCTTAGGATATAATCCACCTCTGTGCATCTTCCTTAACTCTTGTAGATCACCCTATGCTCCTCCCTTTTCTTAAATATGGATTCACCACAGCCATGTCCATTCTTTTCACAAAATCCACTACCATTTGACCCACCGCATTCCTCTCTTTAACACCACACCTACCCATTGCTTCCTCATCCCCTCTGTACCCTTCACCAACATGCCGATTGAAATCCACTCCAGTCACCACTCTCTCACCCTTGGGTACACTCTCAATCACTTCATCTGACTCGCTCCAAAAATTTCTTTCTCATCCATCGCACACCCAACTTGCAGAGCATATGCACTAAAATATTCATCATCATACCATCTATTTCCAGCTTCATAAAGATCACACTCTCTGACACTTTATTTGCCTCCAAAACTCTCCTGACATAATGTTCCTTCAGGATAACCCCTATCCCATTTCTTCTCCCATCTACACCATGGTAGAACAATTTGAACACACCTCCGATACACCTGGCCTTATTCCCCTTCCATCTGGTCTTTTGCATGTACAATATATCACTGTTCCTTCTCTCCATCATATCAGCTAGCTCTCTCTCTTGGGTCTATATCAAAATAACAAAAGATGGAAACTGCAACTGCAAATACGTCAACACATAAAGAGTGAACTACCAGAAGAGCAAACCACTTATTGAGCGAAATGTAAATCATCAAACAGATTCATTTGGCTAGCAGTGCAATTCTGGGGATAAGGGAATATACCCCTTCCACCACTGTACTGCAATCTCAGAGTTGGTATATTTAAGTAGAGAGGGTGTGGGGGTGCAGCCCCCCACATGGAAGGTGCAGGGGGGCTTGCCCCCTGCAAAAGTGTGTTATGTTACTTTTTTGTACTTAGTTTAGGTATACCTGCATGGTGCTGTTAGTTATGGAAATCCATTCAATGTTTTGGTTTTCACTCACTATGTGGTTTGCTCTTATGGTTGTTCGCTCTTTACGTGTTGACGTATTTGTATCCACAATTTCCATCTTTCGTGATTTTGATATAGACCCCTCTCTCTTTACTAGTTATACTGCCAACATTCAAAGTTCCTACCTTCACTTCCACACTCCTAACTTAGATTCATAGGTGTGCACTAGGCTAATGGCCCTGGAGCCTTTACAAGCCTAGCCCATAGGATTACCCTGTTATTGTGCCACCTGACCTTATGTCCTAGTGCCTCTGTCGAGTAGAGCCACTGGAGTGATCCCCAGGATGAATTTTCTATTTCCCATTCACTCATCAAGATTTCTCTAGAAGAGGCCCAGTGAGGTGCTCTGTTTGACATGTATGGGAAGTCTATTCCATAGCATGGGCAGTCTCTGGGTTATCAACCTGTCCCTCCAGCACATTCCGTTAATTGTGGGAATGAGACTGAGGTCTCTGGAGTGTGTAGTGTGGAGAGATTGGGATTTCTTTAGATGTAGCATTACTAACAGAGCTGGGTCAGACATGGCTTTGTAAGTCAACCAGAGATGGGCTCTAAGTAGGCGATATGAGACAGGGAATAGTTGGAGTTTTTTGAGTCTGTCCATATAGGAAAAGTTTTTAAGGCCTAGGATCCTCTTTGTGAGGTACTTTTGCAGCCTCTCCATTTGCTGCAGGTGTCTAGTGAGGTACATACCAAATGAGGCATTGCACTCAATGACTGGCCTAATGAGGGAAGAGCAGAGGGAGACAATGACCTCTTTCTTCCTGGATACAAAACCATTAGTAATGAGATGTGCCACATAGAAGGCCTTTCCGACCACAATGGCAATGTGGTGGTCAAAAGAGAGTCAACCTGTTTTCCCAGATCTCTTATAATGCCTTCTGTGGTCAGTAGACTACTATCAATGTGGTAATTCATGGGAACTGGATTTTTCCCAAAGGGGATGACAACACATTTTTTGGCATTGAGCATAAGGCTATGGTTCTGATACCAGTTGTTGGACTCAGTGTGGCCTTTCTGTAGGATGTCCACATCACTAGGGGAGTTAATAATAGCTCCCAACTTGCAATCATCTGTGAACTTTGTAAGCCAGAGTCTCTTCATGTTGGCCTGAACTTCAAAGAAATAGCTACCAAACAGGAGAGGACCCCTGACCGAACCCTGTGGGACTCCACTCATGACTGGTTGGCAGTCTGACTTGGAGTCATCTAGTTTCACACTGTGGGTTCTATCTGTGAGCCAGTTTGCAACCTATCTAGTGATATAGGGGTTGATGCCTAGCTTAGTCAGTGTTTCTCTGATTCCTGAGTGGGGAATGGTATCAAAGGCCTTGGCCAGATCAAGGTAGGCTGTATGAACCACCTTGCCTTCATTCACAGCTCTGGTGACTGACTCAAAGAAGTCAACCAAGTTGAGCAGGCATGATCTAACCTTCATAAAACCAAACTGTGTGGGATCCAGAGTTTGGAGATTCTCTATATCCTTGTTTATTAGGTCCATGATGATGCATTCCATTGCTTTGCATATGAGTCAGTCTAATGTGGTGATTGTTCCCAGGGTCTGTAATCGCTCCTCCTTTGTGGAGAGGGTTGACTGTAGCAGTGCACCATTTGGTAGGGATAAAGCCTGATGTGAGGCTGTGATTGAACAAGGCACACAGCTGGGGTGCCAGTTCACTTTGTAGTTCATATAGAACATAGCCAGGGATATTGTCAGGTCACATGAAAGTTGTGTTCTTGTCCTTGGACAGTGCTGTTTTAACTTGTGCAGCAGTAATACTGGGTGTCTGGCAATCTACTGGTATTGTGATTGGTTCTTTGGGGGTGAGAGGGGTAAAGGTGGCACTGAATCTGTTGACCAGTATATTGGCAATATCTGTTAGCTTGGTATAGGAGTTACAATTGTGCAGTAGCTCATAGCAAATCTGAGTATTGCCATGGAGATTCTTTACATAACTATAGAAGGCCTTGTGGTTGTCTTTACTATCTGCTGCAATTCTGTTTTCATAGCTAGCTTTAGAGGATTTGATGAGGAATCTCAACTTTTTGTTGAGGCTGATAAGGGAGTTTTTCCACTCTTGGGACATCACCTTATTCCACATCAGTTTCCTCCTTCTGTTGTAGAGTTTTTTTATGGCAGGGGACCACTAGATTGGCTTCCTTTTTTTGGAGGAGAGCATCTTTGTTCTACTGGGTATGGCTAGATCCATGCATTTGTGCACGTGTTCATACAGTGCATTGGTGTATGATTCGGCGGTCATGCAACTATTCTCCATTTGCATGGGTGCAGTGAAGTTAGCCACCTCTGTTTTAGGAGCCCAAAGTTAGCTTTGGAGAAGTTTTTCATGGTGGTTACCTTTGTGGGGGGGTGAGAGGGATTGGTTTGTGGTCGGATCTAACCAAGGAGGAGTTGACTATTGGAGTAGAGCAACGGTCGCCCATGTTAGTAATGACCAGGTCAAGGATGTTGCTACCTCTAGTGGGGGTAAGAACGAGCTGTTCCAGGGCATTGGAATTAATGATTTCCAGGAAAAGTTGGGCAAGTGTATTGGTACATGAGTAGTTTTCCCAGTTAATGGAGGGGTAGTTGAAGTCATCCAGTATGAGAGTGTTAGGTTGGATCCTAATATTTTCCAGGGTGCTTAGGAAGATGGAGAGTGCATCTTGGGACATGGCTGGGGACCTATAGCAGGCTACTTTCTCCTCTCCTCCTGCCTCCAGGCATGCATTCCCCTTTTCTTCTCTTTCTCCTTTGGCCAACAGTAGCCCAGTTTCCACCAGCACTCTGTTTAGACTATATAGTGATAACTATGAATATTATAATAACATGAGACCTTAACTGTGACTTAAGAGACAAGTGTAAAAAGAAAGGAAATGATATAAGAAAATGTTAGAAGTTATAAGATGTGGTAACTTAAAAATTTGGGACAGAAATACAAGGACTAAGAAAAGGGGTATGTATAGAGTTGAAATAGATTATTTTATAGTATAAGAAGGTTTAGTTATAGTAGAAGGGAAGGTAGTGGAAACATGATTTTCTGATCATCTTGCAATATGGCTATAGATAAAGGAAAACAATGAATATATAAAAATAGGCAAAGGAGTAAAAAGGATAAATGAGAAAGCGTGTAACGAAGCAGGAAAAATTTTAGTAATACAGTTATGGAAAGCTCATATTACTTTGAGAACATTTTATAAAAACTGGTAAGAATAGTGGCTGATATTTAAGGAAAATATAAAAAAAATATTTTTAGTGGCAATACAACGTGAAAAAGTAGAAAAAAATATAAACAAAGATATAACAATGCATTGTAAAATTTAGAACATAGTAAAAGAAAGACTTTTGACGAAGACAAAAGAAGTATATTAAACAAATCAAGGAAAAATACAATAGGTGTTATATAAGCAAAGATATTTTACAAGGAAAAAGTTGAAGTATCAAGTTATTAAGCAAATTAGTAAAGGAGGATGTAGTATAATTATACAAATAAAAATGTAAAAGGAGAAATAAAAAGAACTCAGGAAAGGATTATGAATAGTGTAGTACAGTATGTACAAGAAATGTTTTAAAAAAAGAAGGTAGTGAAAAAATATAGAAAATAAATAAGTTAACAGAAAAAGAGAATAAAGAGTTGGAAAAGAGATATATTAAATGAGCTAGTTAAAGTACTGGGACAAATAAACATAGATTTGGATGCAAGACCTGATCGAATAGCGTGTGGAATGTAAAAAAAAAAAAATAATAATAATAAATTAAGGAACAGGCAAAAAAAGTATTTTTAAAGATTTTGAATGAATGTCTAAATGAAGGTTTTGTGTTCATAGGTTCATAGGTGGGTACTAGGCTATTGGCCTGGGTTCCTATTACGTTATGAAAAGATAATGTAATCGGATGCTCAGAACTTCGAAACAGCCGCATTTCGAAGATTGCATTGTGGGATCGCAAGTACAGTGAAGATTGGGATATTTGCCCTTTCGTCACTGTAGTGCGATCTTAGAGTTGGAATATATATTTAGTGGGGGGTATGGGGGGTGCAGCCCCCCACCATAAAAGCTTTGATATGTGGCCATTTCAACATTTTGAGCATTCGATTATGTTATCTTTTGATAATGTAATATGAACCCTATTGGCCCTAGAGCCTATATAATCCTAGCCAAAAAGGTACCTTGGCTTTCGCCACCCAAGTAAATTGTTTTCCTCTGCCCCTGTTGAGCAGAGTCACAGAGGTGATCCCTGGGGTGAATTTCCTATTTCCCATCCAATCATCAAGATTTTTCTTAAAGAGTGCTAATGAGGAGCTTTGTTTGATACAGATAGGTAGTTTGTTCCAGAGTATGGGAAGTCTCTGGGACAGGAATCTATCCCTCCAGCATGTTCTGTTTATTGTGGTGACAAGGTTTAGGTCCCTAGAGCATGTAGCTCAGAGGGATTGGAATTTCTTTAAGTGGAGCATGTCCAACAGCTCTGGGTTTGACATAGCTTTGTATGTTAGGCAGAGATTGCCTTTGAGTAGGTGATATGCGACAGAGTAAAGCTGGGGTTTTTTGAGATGGTCTGCATAGGGCATCTGTTTGAGGCTGGTAATCCTCTTTGTGAGGTATTTCTGTGGCCTTTCCAGTTGTTGTAGATGTCTTGTGACATACATACCAAAAGGGACACTGTACTCTATAGTGGGTCTAATGAGTGATGAGTAGAGGGGAACAATGACCTCTTTTTTTCCTGGATGAGAAACCTTTTGTATAAGGTGTGCCACGTAGAAGGATTTCCTGACTACTGTGGCAATGTGATTATCAAAGGAGAGACTACTGTCCACCTGTGTCCCAAGGTCTCTTATCACACTTTCGGTGCTAAGTAGACTACCACCTATGTGGTAGCTCATGGTTACAGAGTTTTTACCAAAGAGGATGACAATGCACTTTTTGGCAATGAGCTTGAGGCCATGGCTTTGACACCAGGCACCTGTCTCAGTGAGGCCCTTTTGTAGGATGTCCACATCGTTAGGAGTTTTGATTATGGCTAATAGTTTGCAGTCATCTGCGAAATTCATTAACCAAAGACCTTCTGTGTTAGCCTGTACTTCATAAAAGTAGATACCAAACAGGAGAGGACCCAGGACTGAACCGTGTGGTACTCCACTTGTCACTGGTCTGAAGTCGGATTTGGAATCTGCTACTTTCATAGTGTGGGTTCTGTCAGTGAGCCAGTTGGCAACCCATCTTGTGACATAGGGATTTATACCTAGTTTAGTGAGTTTATCTATAATTCTGGAGTGGGGGATGGTGTCAAAAGCCTTGGTGAGATCTAGATAGGCTGTGTAAACCACCTTACTATCATCTACGACTTTGTTGTCTATCATGTTTAGGAGACATGATCTGCATTTTGAAAACCCAAACTGGGTGGGGTCCAGAGTTTGGAGTTTACCAATGTCTTTGTTTATAAGTTCCATGATGATACACTCAATGGCCTTGCAAACCAGGCTCATTAGGCTAATGTGGCGGTAGTTACCGGGGTCTGTGGTGGCTCCACCTTTGTGGAGTGGGATAACCGTTGGTGTGTGCCTTTCACTGGGCACAAAGCCTGAGGTGAGGCTATGATTAAACATGGTGCTTAGATTGGGTGCCAGTTCATTCTGTAGTTCATGTAGAACACAGTCCAGGATGTTGTCAGGTCCCATGAATGCTGTGTTTTGGCTTTGGAGAGTGTTTTTCTTTTACCTGTGCAGCCGTGATTACAGGAACTTTGCATTCTTCCAGTATAGATATGGGCCCTTTAGCGGGTGACAGTGGGGTAAAGTTAGCACTGAACCAATTTGCCAGGATGTTGGCAATATCAGTTGGTTCTGTATATTTAGTGCCATTGTGCTGTAACTCAAAACAGATCTTAGTGTTGCCATTGAGATTCTTGACATAGCTATAGAATGCTTTGTGATTGTCTTTAGAATCAGTGGTGATTTTCTTTGCATAATTATCTTTGGAGGATTTTATGAGGGATCTCAGCTTCTTACTGAGGCTGACCAGGGAGTTCCTCCAGTCGTGGGATTTTACTCTTTTTTGCAACAGTTTCTTTCTTCTGTTGCAGAGTTTGTTTATGGCAGGGGACCAACAGATTGGCTTCCTTTTTTGGAGGATAGCATGTTGGTTCTGTTAGGGATAGCACAATCCATGCTGTCATGTAAGTGCTTATAAAGTGCATTTGTGTAGGATTCAGCAGTCGTACTTCTATTGTCCATCTGCATGGGTGTCGTGAAGTTTGCCACTTCTGTCTTAAGAAGCGTGAAGATGGCTTTGGAAAACAATTTTACGGTGGTTTCCCTAATGGGGGGTAGGGGCTGGATGTGGATGTCTAGGGTGATTAGCTTGGGGTTGGATCTGACCAATATGGAATTGACCTCTGGTGTGGAACACTGGTCACCCATGTTGGTAATGACCAGGTCTAGGATATTGCTGCCCCTGGTGGGGGTGTGGATAAGTTGATCCAAGGGGTTGGAATTTATGAATTCCCAAAAACATTGAGCAAAAGAGTTAGTACATGAGTAGATTTCCCAGTTAATGGTGGGGTAGTTGAAATCGCCCATTATTAGGGTGTTGGGTTGTACCCTAATATTTTCCAGTGTATCAAGAAATGAGGAGTGGAAATTCTGAAGCATGGTGGGGGATCTGTAGCAAGTTACTATTTGGATTGCGGTCTTGCCCAGAGTTAGTTGCACTTGGATAATTTCGGATGCATTATGCTGAGCAACTAGTCTAGAGGTGTGGATATCCTACTGAATATGCACACGCCTCCACCTTTATTGTTTCAGTTCAGGTTAGGTGGCTGAAAGGTGTGGTATGAATTATAACCTGGT